>NW_006435764.1:6922494-6948038 GCF_000325575.1 Pteropus alecto
TAAAAATCAATGTGATATTGGATAAATGCCGTACTGATAAGCAGTTCTTTAGAAGTTAGCCAAATAAGTTAAACATGATTGTCTTGGGTTTTTTTTTATATATATATATACTTGGTGAGATTTTAGTTTAGAAATTATCTGGTTTAAGAAGTAGAGAGATAATTCATTTGTTTTTACTTTGTAATTAAAAATCAACATTCTTAAAGGAGTAGCTCTGGTTTATTTCTTTTAACCGTTATATAGTAATCATCATACAAATATATCATACTTACCCATTTTCCTTCTGGTGGGCTTTTAGATTATTTACCTTTTAAAAAATTTTTATAATCCCGCTACAGTGAACAGCTTGATAAATGTCTCCTTGAGTAAGTGTACAAGCATGTCTCCAGGCCACAGTGTTTTGAACTTTGTCCCTGACCCATTAAGGTAGAGAAGTCAATTTATTGGCTTATGACCAGTATTTAGTATATGTGCTGCCGAAGCAAGCACAATTGTGACCAGTATTTAAAAAAGAAAGAACTAGAACAGAGTAGAAAGTGTCAGAGTGCCATACACATACAAATTTAGTTCCAGCTTTATGTATGTGCATTTTTGGTCATGATGTAAAATATATTTCTTACTTTGGGTTCCAGCCAAAAACGTTAGAAAGCCACTTAGAAGTAGAATTGCTGGGTCTGAGAATGCACATTTCCTTTTTCCAGCTACTGCCCAATTGTTCTTGAAAGTGGTTATGGCACTAGGGGTCTGCCACATGAGATGAGAATACATTCCCCCATATACTCAGCACTTTATCTAAGTGTTCGTGCGACTCTCGCTCCTCAAAAGAGCTTCTCTTTAGTGTTTCCCCTTGCTTCCTCTGTCTAGCCTCGTTTTTCTAGTTAGCAAATATATGCCATGATTAGCCCTTTGTTATTGAGATATAATTTGCATACCATAAAATTCATCCTTTAAAAAGTATATAATTCAGCAGTTTTTGGGATGCTCCCAAAGCTGTGCAAATATCACCACCATCTAATTCCAGAACATTTTGATCACCCCCAAAAGAAACTGAGTCCCCATTAGCAGTCATTCCTCTTCTCTCTCTTCTCAGCCCCTGGCCACTACTGACCTTTCAGAATTACACATAGGAGATCATAGGTTTTGGATAGTTCCTTTTGTGTGTTTTATTTGTAGTCTTAATCGGATTTTATATGTATCAGTTACTTGCTTTTTTTTTTTTTCAGCAACATTTTGTTTTTTAACGAAAGTAATATATAAATGTAGTTTAAATAGTTAATTAGCATTTCATTGTTCACAATAAAGAAGAGCATCCTTCCTCCTGGCTGGTCCCCTTCTTCAGAGGCGGCCACTTGTAGTACTTTGACTGTGTCTTTGGCTATTTGTTGCTAAATTTTTTAATTGCACTTTCAGGGTGGGAATGGATCATTAAGTCCTTTTTGGAAAACCTAAGGCTTCATGAAGCCTAGCTATGTTTATAGAGTGTGAAGACAGCTTGCATTCTCCTTTAGTTTGGCCTTTTTGGTGTGGTCTATCTTTTATAAAGGTTCAATGTTAATTTTCTTTTATCAAACAACCAGAACACCTTAGAAATTTGAGAAAATACAGCTTTGCCAGTAAAGGCCAAAAATATTCCAATACATACGTTTTCTTTTATTGGATTATGCCTAAGTTTAAACTAAGTCAATTAATATTTTTAATTTCTTTTTCAAAAACAACTAAACATCCAAATGACTGGCTTGGTGAGTGAGCTAATTGGCCTCAACATTTGGCCATCTTAGTTGGTGGGGTGCTTTCCCGCTCCTGTATTGCTCTGTAAGCCGGTTTTTTATTGTTTCATTAGGTCAGAGCAGATGATCTCCAGCAAAGTTCTCTGGTCAAAACAAGGCACCTAAATAATTATACTTTCTGATAGACCCTACAAGCAGGTGTTTACGTCTCATTTAAATGTTACCTGTACTATTCCGTTTCTCCTTTACTTTTTCCCCTTCTTGCTTTAACATGTTTTGTGTGTATTTTTCCCTTTTTTTTGTAGGTCGCAGTTGTTCTGATGGATACCCAGGGGGCATTCGACAGCCAGTCCACCGTGAAAGACTGCGCTACCATCTTCGCTCTGAGCACCATGACCAGTTCTGTTCAGGTAAAACCATTTGACTAGAGAAAAAAGTTTGTAGAGGAAATAAGGTGAAGGGAGTACATCTAATTTTAGTTATTGTTCTGTTGTCAGAACTCCTATGGTGATATACAAATGTTCTTTTTAGACTACAGATATCAGTTAACATTTACAAGCTCAAGAAGCAGCCTAAACTATCCCATTTTGGTCATAAATATATATAAAAAAAACTCTAAGAAAAGTCAAAGTGGAAATTGAAATTATATCAGTGACATCATATAGGAAGTGTAGATTTGGTAAGAACTTAAGAAAAATATTTTTTAAACTGTAAAGGAAGAATTATGTTATTTCAGCTGTGCATGCATAGTTTTTCAAAAGACATAATATTACTGTTTGAACAGACTTCATATTCTTATATGCAAACCTTTAAATGTACAAAACTTCTTTTCAGTGCTTTAGGCTTATTTGAGCTTTGTTTGAAGTAAGCTAGAGTCGTATCAATCTGGATTTTTGTTTTCTAGATTTATAATTTATCCCAGAACATTCAGGAAGATGATCTTCAACAGCTACAGGTATATATTCCTCATAAAAACATCATTATATGTCATTTAAAAGTTTTAAGACATAAAAATTTTACTGAGTACTTTTAGCAAAAGCTTGAAATGTGGAGGAAGGCTTTTGGTTCATAGTAATCCTATACTCTGTATATCTGTTGCTGAGGGGTCAGGGAAGGCTTTACTGTGTAGAGCAGGAAACTGAAGAAAGTGGGCATGTAAGTCCTGCAGATTCGTCTTGGGGGAAAGGTGGGTTAGTAGAGGGGAACAGCAAGGAGAAAAATGTGAGGCGGAGGGTGCTTGGCAGGATAAAGCAGCAAGGAGGCCAGTGAGTGGGATCTGAGGATGTGACAGGAGGAGGCTAAGCGATGAAGTGAGAGAGGCCTTAAGGTCCTGGTGACGCCTGGCCTTTGCAAGGACTTGGGCTTTTCCTCTGGGTGAGGTGGGAGCCATGTTTTGAGCAGGGGTGTGATATTGTTTGACATGTTGTAGAAGGATCACTTTGGCTGTTGTGTTTAGGATAGATTTCTAGAGGGGCAAGTGTGCATCCAGTGAGACTGATTACGAAGCTATTGCAATAATCCAGGTTAGGTTAAATATATTAAATTTTATAAAATACATAGAGTTATGTACCTGGAAAATAGTATGTCTGATAACTGCTAGTCATTATTTATTATTACCGTTATGACTACTGTTTCTAGTCAATGTCTTCCCTTCTCCATAGCAGTAGTTCTTATATGTTTTTCCTGTAAAATACTCTTCCGTGGGTATTGCAGAATTAAATACAGTTTCTGACATGCTTTTTAATTTCACTTCTCCTACTGACATTCAAGAAAACATATTAGAATGTGAGAGAATGAGCGTGTCATTTATTATAGAGACTACGTTGAATTGGTTCTAATTTATGTTTCTTTAAAAAAATAATAATTCCTAAACTTTGGCCCTTAATGTTACTACTAGCACTTACTTGTACCTTATAATTGGTGGTTCTGCACCAGTGCTATGACTCAGTGGTTGAGAGCTGTTGCTCTGTAAAAATTTCCGTCAAAACTTGAGTTGGACACACCTTTTCACCTAAAACTAATTCTTTTCTAAGCACCTTTCTTTCACACATTTCGTTGAATGCCCACCTTGCGTGAGGCAGTGGACCAGGTGCTAGAGATACACTAGTGTTTAAAGCAGACATAATTCTTTATGGATTTTTTTTAGCCCAGTCAGTGAGAGAGATACATAAGTGAATAGGCATGGGCAGTGTGTGAGGACTGCTGTCACAGAGCACCACATACTGGGTGGCTTAAAACAGTAGAGATGGATTGTCTTACAGTTCTGGAGGCCATGTGCTCTGAAGCCTGTGGGGGAGAATCTTTTCTTACCTTTTTGTAGCTTCTAGTGCAGTGGTCCCCAACCTTTCTGGTACCAGGGACCAGAGCTTCTATGGGAATCTAATGCCTATTGATCTGAGGTGGAGCTGAGGTGGTGATGCTGGTGCTGGGGAATGGCTGCAAATACAGAGGAAGCTTCACTGGCTCACCTGCTTCTGTGTGGCCCAGTTCCTAACAGGCCATGGACCAGTACAGGTCCGTGGCTCTGGGGTTAGGGACCCCTGCTCTACAGAGTGGCCACAGGACCTAATGGCTGGCGGACTTGTCTCACTTGACAAGGCTGATTGATGGCACATCTAGAAATTGCATAAATATAAATATTAAAAGGAAAAAATAATAGTCTTGTGTACCTGGACAGCCATAAGAATCAACTGTAAAACAATTTAGAACTAGAAAAAAACTCAGATCCCCATCACGAAATACAAATATAAATCAGAAGGCTTTCTTATCTTCCAACATTAACCAGTTTAAAAATGTAATGGAAAATATTTACTATAGCAGCAAAATATTAAAACCTCAGAATAAATTAAGGAGATCCATCTGAAGCAATTCAGAGCTGTATGAGGCATATAAAAGATTTAACCACATGCAGAAATGTGCTTTGTTTCTTCTATTTTTTTCTGTATTCTATGTGTGTATTTTCTGTATGTATCTATATGTGTAGCTAACACGTTATTCCAGATGGATTAAATATTTTGATGTAGAAAAAAACCAAACAAACCATAAATGACTAGAAAAAAGTAGGTCCAATATAAAATATCGAGGTAGAATTTTCTAAGCAAGACGTCAAAGGTAGAAGACAAAAAAAATATGGGTAGGTTTGATTTCGTATAAATTAAATAATTCTGAACCATAAGTGCAATTTAGTACTTCGCCCTCATCTGCGGTTTTGCTTTCCACAGTTGCAGTTACAGTCAACTGCAGTCTGAAAATATCAAGTGGAATATTCCAGAAATAAACAGTTCATAAGTTTTAAATTGTGTACCGTTCTGAGTAATGTATTGAAATCTTGCACTGTCCTGCTCTGTCCTGCCTGGGACATGAATCATCCCTTTGTCCAATGTGTCCATGCTGTAGAAACTCCCCGCCCTTTAGTCATTTAATAGCTGTCTCAGTTATCAGAGAGAGAGGGACCACATTTCACATCACTTATTATAGGATAGTGTTCTATTTTATTATTGGTTATTGTTGTTAATCTCTTTCTGTGCCTTATTTATAAATTAAACTTCACCACAGGTATGTGTGTAGGAAAAAAACTTACTAGCATTCATGTAAGGTTCAGATGATATTCTAGAATTGAAGGACATGAGTTTTTGTCTTTCTTGCTAGAAGCTTTTCTCAAAGGTCTGGTGGTCCGTGGCCATCTGTATTTAAGAGTGAGCCACTGAAAAGCTGACTCGGAGCTTTGGTCAGAGGTGGGCCTTGTGTACTGGCTTGGATCGCAGTGAGGTGATTGGGCAAGACAATTTAGCTTTTTTTGTTGCAACCTCAAAATGCCTATATTTGCAGACTGTTATTCTTGGGCTGTCGGTCTCCAGAGAATAATTCTTTAAACTCCTGCCTGCGCTGGGTGGCAGGGAGCTTGGCTGTGACTCCAGTGAGTGAGTGTGCCAAGGAGGCTCACTGCTCAGTGTGATTGGAGACTTAGGCTTAAGTACCTGTTTCCAGTCAGGCAGGAGACTTATTCCTTCCTTGTTCAGCTAAGTTTGGAGTCAAAGTCTCAATTCCTTTTGGTTTATCCTCTTCAGATAGTACATTTCCCATCTTCTGTGGGGGCAGGAAGAGCATTGGAGGTGGAGAACAGAGCAGGATCTGGGAATCTGGGAATATTAGGTGTTCTCTCCACAGACTTTCAAACATTTTAGTTATCTCCCTCACCCTCTCCTTCAGGGTAACTGGTGCTTCTAATTTCTGAGCCTTTCAGGGATTCTGCTGAGAGAATCTGCTCATTTCTTGATGGCCCGTGCCTCTAACCTTAAAGGATTCTCAGTCATTCGAATGGCGTACATACTATGGGTCTAACACTCTTCTTGATGCTAGAGGTATAGTGGCGCACGAAACAAACGTCGCTCTCATGGCGTCTCAGTGCTAGTAGTGAAGACAGACACTAATTACAATAAGTAAAGGTATAGTATGTTAGATAGTGAGATACATTAAGGAGAAAAATTAAAGAGACATGGGGTAGGAAACCTTGTGTGAAGAATTTCAGTCTTTTTAGGTAGAGGGCCATGGAAGGCTTCGTTGAGAGGCTTTGAGTAAAGACTTTAAGAAGTGAGGGACCTGATTGTACAGATACTTGGGGGAAGGACATTACAGGCAGGAGGAGGAGTCATCAAAGGCCCCAAGGCAGCAGTGTGCCCAGCGTGTTTGAAGAACAGTGAGGAGGGCCAGTGTGGAGGGATCAGGGATCAGGCTGTAAGGACTGGCTTTTATATTGAATAAGGCTGGGGCGGGGGTGGGGGTGGGGGTGGGCAGAGGCAGGGTGTGCTCTAACTACCCTTGAACAGTTATATGGGAATTGGGAATAGTGCGGGGAAGGGAGTGGGGCAGGGAGACCAGTTAGGAAGCTATTGAAATATTCCAAGCTCCATGGAAGTTGTGAGTGGTTGGATTCTGGATTTGCTAACGAATTGGGATGTGGGATGTGAGACAGATCCAAGATTATTTTAAGGTTAATGGCTCCTGTGGGCTTTGCAACTGTAGAACTTTCGTTTCATGTAAGTAGTATTCAGTCTGTTCAAAGAATTTTGCCAAAGACTAGACACAGAAACTCTTTAAGTAATTTTGCCTTACAAGCCATAACTCTTCTTTTTTCTCTTTTTTAAAGCTTTTCACAGAATATGGTCGTCTGGCAATGGATGAAATTTTCCAAAAACCCTTTCAGGTATAATGTTAACTATAAATATTCATATTTTTGTTTTAGTTCAGGGATCAGCAAACTACAGTTCATGGGCCAAATCTAGCCAGCTTCTTATTTTTACATGACCCGTGAATTAGGAATGGTTTTTACATATTTAAATGGTCGAAAAAAATCAAAAGAGATTTTATGATGTGTGTAAATCATCTGAAATTTAGCGTCTATAGCTAAGGTTTTATTAGAACACAGCCACACTTGTTTGTACTGTCCATGGCTGCTTCTTGCTGCTATAGCCTAAAATACTTATTCTCTGGCTCTTTACACAAAAAATTTTCTGACTTCTGCTTTAGCTAATGGTTTCATGAGGATGAGAATGCACAGTAACCTCAATAAAATTAGAAGAGCTTTAAGTATTGTTATTATTTTAGTTTTCTTTTTCTTTCTAATGTTAAAAGTAGATCTGATTGAAGACTAGCTAGTGCCATTTTGTTTTCTCACTTGTCCTTGACCACATTTCCCATACTCGCTTTTAGTGTACATGTCCTCCTAGTGTTTATAACGTTTCTAAGACATTACAGAATAGATCAATCCTTCAGCATATTTTTTTGTCCCCTTTGAAGAAGCTGACGTTGTGCAAAGAAGCATTTCAATTGTTATTTTGAAAATCCATTTATGCAGCATTACAATACGTTCTGCTCTTTTCCAAAATAGACACTGATGTTTTTGGTTCGAGACTGGAGTTTCCCTTATGAATACAACTATGGACTACAGGGAGGAATGTCATTTTTGGATAAACGTTTACAGGTAAGTAGAAATAGAACCTGAAGAATTACCTAAAGGTAGTGATAACTTTCTCATTTGCCTTTAACTATTGCATGTAAAGCAGTTTATGGAAAATTATTTTAAGTGTATTAAATACTTATGACTATTCACACACTACTATTCATGTTTTATTTATTTGTTTGTTTGTTTTAACGCCTACAGCACCTGGTATTCTTAGGTGGTCTCCCATCCAAGTAGTAACCAGGCCCGATCCTGCTTAGCTTCTGAGATCAGAAAACATTGGGCGTGTTCAGGGTGGCATGGCCATAATAACACTTCATGTTTTAGAATAAAGTAGCCAGGTCTATAATGCACGGGGACTATAGAGAACTCTGGGCAAAAGCCCAAGCTTTCCTTTTACATTCTACATCAGGTTCTGATTGTGCCTTTAGGACACTACATTCAGAACTTTAGTTCTGTTGTTCTTATTCAGAATTCTTATTTGTTTCAGGATGACTATAAACAGGCTTAGCCTTTTCTCCAAAATTAAAGCACAGCAGTTTTTTGTCAATTACTACCAGTTGGTTAGATCCTCCTTTATGCCTACAAACCTTCTCTTGTTCTTCCTAAGTATTGTGTAATACTCTTTAAAAAAACCAAACAAAATTCTTTAGTACCTATTCTTTGATATGTCTAGGAGCCAACCCATGGTTAATCAAAGTTGTGCGTTTATTGCTTCTTAGGGTTCTGAGTTTGCTCGTTGGACAAAACATAGGCCACTGTGACCCATCAGAGTTGGGAAGTCTTCTTTCCTTTGTCCTGTACTAGTGGTTCCTAGTGAAGAAAAACAAATAATCTTTTGTGAATTGTTGATCTTCATTGGCAGGTGAAAGAACATCAGCATGAAGAAATTCAGAATGTCCGAAATCACATTCACTCATGTTTCTCCAGCGTCACCTGTTTTCTCCTGCCACATCCAGGACTCCAGGTGGCCACAAGCCCTGAGTTTGATGGGAAATTGAAAGGTATGTTACAAATGATGTTATTTTAAACATGTGATTGGATCTTTGGAATTAAATAGTGACCAGAAAATGTCAGTTATGAATCTAGTGACTGCTTAAGAGAAATAGTGTGTTGTCTTAGAAAAAATAGCATTTAGAGTCTGGTTCAGTTTTTGCTCCTGTCTACTGTGACCATCAGAATAAGTTCACATTAGTTTCTCCATCGGTCTTTCTAAGAGACATGTTATGATTATTGGTTTATAAGAGATAAAAGCGCTAAGTAAAGGAAGACTGAACATTTGTCAGCTAATAATTTATCAAGTAAAATTAACTTCCCAAAGAAAGGTAAGATAATACATGTCATGGCCATTGTTTTCAGCTTATTTGTGATTATAACAAAACCTGCTGCTGGGTCGGTCATACCTTAATATTAGGAAGTGCTGACTAGATGGTAGCTTAGAGAAATCAGAGTTGGGACTCTTAGGTTCCATCATCTTATTTTTGTTCCTTATTCATTGAGACCTTGAATCATTTAATGGCTAACCCTCAGTTTAAACGTGTGTTAACCTGAGCATTTTTGTTTGTAAACTTATCTGAGCTTCTCAGGTTCCCAGTAAAGTAGAAATAATAGTAGTTGCCATTTTTAGAGGCCCACTTGTGTTCCCAGCTGTCTTAGACTGTTTGGGCTGCTGTAAGAGAATACTGTAGACTGGGTAGCTCGTAAACAACAGAAATTTATTTCTCATGGTTCTGAAGCTTGGAATTCCGAGGTCAGTGTGGCAGTGTGGTGGGGTAAGCGTTCCCTTCCTGGTCTCAGAGTTCTGGTTGTATCTTCACGTGATGGAAAGGGCTAGGGAGCTCTGTGGGTCTCTTATGAGAGCACTAATCCCATTCAGGAGGGCTCCAACCGCATAGCCTAATCCCCTCCTGAAGGCCCTACCTACTAATGCCATTACCTTTAGGGGTTAGGGTTTCAACATATGCATTTTGTGGGGGGGCGGGGGGTAGAGGTGGGGTGAGGGTGGGACGACACAAACATTCAGACCATAGTACCAACACTATGGTAGTCACTTTCATACTCAGTGATCCCGGTAATTCCATGAAGCCGATGTTATTTCCTTGATTGTACAGATAAACTGGTCAAGAGAGTTAAGTAACTTGCTCAAAGTACTTAGCTAGTAAGTGGTGGGGCAGAGACTCACATCCAGATCTCTCTTACTCCAAATCCATACTGTGTTCAAATAGAAGTTCTTCTGTTATATTGAGGAAGTAACTTAGAGGAATATATATGGTTTAGTTACCAGGAGAAATTGACTCAGTTGATCCAAGAAAGTTAATGTATTTGTTCACCTTAAGATTTATGTTCCAACTTGTAATATTGCAAAATAAACCAAGTTTGAGAGACTTACCTTCTTTACCCTCTATTTGTCACTTGTCTGATATTTTTATGTGGGTGGCAGCTTTCCTGAGCGGAAGACCTCCAGACCCTGTTAGACAACAATTCAGAAATCCAAATTTGAGGTCTGGCTTTGGAGAGAAATCTGCTTAGACAGAACTGGAACTAGAACCTTTTACCTAAAAAGTAGTTGCAATTGACTTCAGAGTTGAGTATAGAGAGAAAGTTGAGTGTGTAGATGATACGTCTTTTAGGGTTATAATGCTCCATCATTAGATATGTGTTTACCAAACGTAAACTCTGGTTTGTTCATTGCTGGTAGGGAGGTTGTTCAGTGGAATTGTTAAATGAAGATGATCAGAAAGGTGGGTTGGAGAGACTGCATGCTTTTTCCTCTTTCCTCACGGTGGTGTCAGCTATTTCAGGTATAAACACACGAGATGGGATTCTTCTGTATTGGCAAACATTTCGATAATTCAAAACATTCTGTTTTAAAATTCATTTTTATCATGCTATTCCAGGTAACAAGAAAAGCTTCTTAAAAGTTCTATAACCCTGGCTTTTGTAAGTTGGCATCGCTTTTGGTTATGCGTATTGTCTTAGTTTTCTATGACTGCCGTAACAAAGTTCCACAAACTGGGTGGCTGAAGACAACAGAAATTTATTCCCCAACAGTTCAGGAGACCGGAATTCCAAAATGGAGGTGTCGGCAGGGTTGGTTCCTTCTGGAGGCACTGAGGGAGAATGTGTCCCATGGTTCTCTCCTCACTTCCAGTGATTGCTGGAAGTCCTTGGCATTCCTTGGTTTGTAGTTGGCATCACTCCAGTCTCTGTCTCTGTGGTCACATGACCACCTTCTGTGTGTACCTCTGCGTGTTCTCTTTTTTTATAAGAACACCACTCTGGTTTTAAATCTCACCCTAATCTGGTATGATCTAAGCTAATTACATCTATAAAGACTGTGTCTTCAAATAAGGTCACATTTTGAGATTCCAGGTGGACATGCATTCAGTGTGCATATTGTTCAACCCGGTGTACATACTTAGAGATTATGAATGACTTATCACTAAATAGTAATGTGCTAAGTTTCATAGTATGTTTATAAAATAAGGAACAAATTCTGTATAAGCAAATCTTAGTCTCATAATTATGCACCATTTGCTTTCTTCATCCATGAATAAACTATAAAACACATTTATAGAGTTAAAATCTTTATTTCTTACATGAAAAGGCAAGTCCCAAAGGAAGAAATACAAATGGGCAATATATCCCCATGACTACACTATACGTGTAGCATCACAATAATCAAGGAATGCAAGTATATCAGTACAGTCTTTAGAGATCATCTAAAGTGTCACGAGACACTTGTCTACTCTAAAAGTAATATTTTGGTACAGCCTTGACAGAAACAGTAATAGCTGAGGGTCTGTAGAACTGTGTATAGTAACAATCTGTGGTGTCTGGATCTTGCTAGTTCTTTGTATGAAATATTTTTGAAGCTCAGTCTTTTAGTGTGATGAAAGTTGAAACCATAATAGAAGGTTTTTTTGAAGGTAATACATTCACATGTTTGTAGTTTTGCAGTTTCTTTAGTATATGCAAGCAAATATGAATATATACAATAGCATATTATGTACACTTTCACTCCAAGGTTATAAAGAATTTATCCTACTCTTTTTGTTGTTGTTGTTAAAAACTTGCAGTTTTATTTTTCTCATTATAATTTATGATCCAATTTGGATCCAACTTATTTTCTGAATCGCTAACCCATTTGTCCCAACAGTATTTATTGAATAGTCCAACTTTTCTCCACTGGTTGAAGCGTCACTTTTGTCATATATTAAACCACTAATCAGTGTGCAATGTGGGGGTTAATCCCTTTTTAAAGTTGGTATAGACCATACTTTGGCACCATCCTGAGGAGACTATAGGATTAAGAATATTTAGATGGAGGTTGGTATCCACTTACTTAGGTAGAACAGTTTAACTCTGATTACCTTCCTCCTAAAGTGTTTTAGCTTTGTCTTCTTTTTAACCTCATCAATTAACTGTCATTATTATCTATAGGGTAATATTTGTTTAGCTTTCCTTACATGTTTATTGATTCCTTCAACCTTTCTTTTATTGCAGACCTTATTCCAGGAGATCTTTGCCATGCTGCGATTTTACTGTTAATGCGTGTAGTTCTTTCTATTTAACGTACTCATTATGTGCTGTAGTTTCTGAAGCTGTGGATTTACGTATTTCATCAGTGAGAGAATTCTCAGCCATAGGACTCCAGTTAGACATGTATTAAATTTCATTCAGCCTTCCATATTTTAATTTTTCTTTTTTATTTCCTATCATCAGATTTCTTTGTGCAGCTGTTTGGTACATGATTCAGATCTACTTTTTTCTCCAGAGATTTGTGTTTGCTCCTTTAGGGAGGGAGCTAGGGGCTTACTGATCCCGGACCATTCCAGCCGCTCCCTACTGGGATCCAACTTAATTTAGGAGTTAATTTTGCCAAAAGTCACCCATTGTAGTGAATGTCCTCAAGTGAGCCGCCCTGAGTTCACTGCTCTGGTTTCGGCTCACGTCTCCTGCCACCTGCTCAGCCCCTTGCAGCCCTTTTACTTTCAGGCCCAGCAGTGTAATGGAATATATTTTGTGCAGGATCTTGTTAGGATGAAGGTCCCTTCAGATTCTCTTGTCAGTGCTATCAGAAGCAGAAGTCCAAAGATACCGTTTTTCACCAATTAAATCAGTAAAGATTTTAAAAACGATAATCTGTCTAGTGGTAAACACGCCTTCTCATACGTTGGTGGGTATAATTGGTGCAGTCTTTTACAAAAACAATTTAGCAATATGTAAGAACCTGAAATAGGAAGGGTATGGATGTTTATTTACTTTATTTTAATTTTTCAGTTAGAGTTGACATTCAGTACATTGAATATTCAGGTGTACAGCGTAGTGGTTAAACATTTATGTAATTAACAAAGTGATTCCCCTCATTAGTCTAGTGCCCACCTGGCATTATACATAGTTATTAGAATATTATTGACTATATTCCGTAGGCTGTACTTCACAAACTGCCAGTTTGTACTTTTTCATCCAGATAGGGATATTTTAAATGTTAATTGTGATTATCTGATGATGGGCTTTATAGGTTTTTAAAAATAGTTTTGAATGTTTTCCAGGAGTCTACATTGTCATTATAATATCGAGTAATTCCTCTCAGAGGATCATATAATTGAAGGAAATAATCTCAGGAAATAAATTAACTTGAAGTTTTTCCAACAGATTTTATGGTGATATTTGTAATTGGAAAAATTTAGAAACCACTTTCATTTCATTCACAGCTCTGTCTTCAGCTCTGTGGCAGTGCCTGCCACAGAAAGGTGCTCAGAACGGCTGAGTGAATAAATGAAATGAGAATGCCTCAATTTTATAAGTTAGGGCTGTGAAGGTTGAAGAGTTCCTGCCTTGATGTGGGTTCCTACCCACTTTCTGTTCAGTTGATAGTTTGAGTTGGTTGGAAACCTAGAAAGGTTGTGTTTCATGCTCACCTTGGTTAAATAGTCCGTTTGGCTTATTGTTTCCTTCTTCATGGTCCTGCGAACAGATATCGCCAGTGAATTCAAAGAGCAGTTACAGATACTGATACCGTATGTATTAAACCCAGCGAACTTAATGGAAAAGGAGATCAATGGCTCAAAAGTCACCTGTCGGGGGCTGTTGGAGTATTTTAAGGTAAATACGGGTTTTAATTGTTAAACTGTTTAGACTTTTGGTAAAATGGTCTAGGTTGTAAACTAACTTGAATTTCAATATCTTAATAGCTTAGAAGAGTTTCATGGGGGAGATGGTGAGAGGCATTTTCAGACTTCAGTGTCCTTCCATGAGTGGGCCACTGGGTGGCAGTATTAGTGTAAGAACCAAATGGATGTTCTTTGCACTCTCTTAGAGGAGTAATTTCTGTGGCTAAAGGAAGATTGTTCCTCAAGGAAGATGGTGTGGACAGGAGGTGGTTAGGAAGTTGCTGTGAGTAGGAGGAGACGGCACCTAGATGTGACACGACTACCTCAAGGCGGATGGTCACTCTGCCCACAGGTAGTGGTGAGGCCAGTGTGCATGGGGAGTCTGGCGGGAGTCTTAGCCTCGGTAGGCTCGTGCTGCTTGAGAACATTTTTAGTTCACTAAAAATGCTAACATGCACTCCAAGGCGTGTTGTGGTTTTGCTAATTCCTGGGTGTTGATCTAGGTCTTTAGGAAAATGCAGTTGTGTATGGTCACTGTTTCTAAAAGTTAAAAGTATGATTAAATATGACAGAGTGACATTTTTCGTAATGGCTTTCATGTTTATGTTTTAAGGCATACATTAAAATTTACCAAGGAGAAGATTTGCCTCACCCCAAATCCATGCTTCAGGTAAGCAATTCTTTGACATTCTGAGCGATACCCTTTGATTACGTGAGTTGACCCACGTACAGTAAGCGGAGCCCTTCGAGAGTGCGGTCGCTCTCCTTCCCCGCTGGCTGAGCTCTGCCGATGCGCAGCGTGTTTTCCAGCAGCCTGCCTTCCGGGCTTCTTGTCTCTATTCATAGTGCTTCAGTGAAAACAGAACGGCCTCTCCCTGGGCCCGGTCTTCCCAGCAGACACACCATGAAAACACATTTTCACAAAGGAAGCTAGAGTTTGGGATTGACGTTGTAAAGATCATTTCCCCACCCCCTTCTTTTTCGACTTCTACTTTTTAACATTTAAAATCGAAGGAAAGGAAATAATTTTCAGAAGTTTAATTTATGGTAAAGATTCTTACGTATAAGGATATCTTTGGCAGAAAATTTATTTCATTAATTGGGCTATATGGAAACCTAGAAAATAGCAGAAGGATAATAAAAAAGGAAGAATGGGGAATAAGGTGAGAAAATTTTCCTTGATTATTTGTAGAAGAATGTTAAAAGAGAAAGGATTTATAGCTTATACTTTCCTTGTTTCAAAAGGCCACTGCCGAAGCCAACAATTTAGCAGCTGCAGCCTCTGCGAAGGACATGTATTATAACAACATGGAAGAGGTATGTGAGACATGTCTTATTCTGAAATATCTATAACCTAGACGTTGTTGCTGACTTCTAAAGGCCAAACTTGATCCTGTTTAATGTGTCTTCAGATGATGAGGCAGCAAAGCTAAATTTGGGTCATCCTGGTTGTTGGGGCCTTCCAGTTATCACCATTTCTAGCCCAGGCTTCCTGCAGGGTCACTGCCCTCACTGATCCCCATCACCTTGGTATTTAAGGGGGCTTTTCAGAGGAAGCGAGCGCAGACTTTATTGATCTTCATCATTTAAAAACGAATATCTGATATCTTAAAATAGTCTAAGGTTTTCACTTATTTTATCTTGCACGACACACGTGTCTTTGTTCTTTTTAGGTTTGTGGGGGAGAGAAACCTTATTTGTCTCCCGACATTTTAGAGGAGAAGCACTGTGAATTCAGACAGCTTGCTCTGGACCATTTTAAAAAGATCAAGAAGATGGGCGGGAAGGATTTTAGCCTTCGTTACCAGGAGGAGCTGGAGGCGGAGATCAAGGAACTCTACGAGAACTTCTGCAAGCACAACAGCAGCAAGAACATCTTCAGCACCTTCCGAACCCCCGCGGTGCTCTTCGTGGGCATCGTGGTTCTGTACATAGCCTCCGGCCTCACGGGCTTTGTCGGTCTTGAGGTTGTGGCCCAGCTGTTCAACTGTATGGTTGGACTGCTGTTAATAGCACTTCTCACATGGGGGTACATCAGATATTCTGGTCAGTATCGTGAGCTGGGCGGAGCTATCGATTCTGGTGCAGCGTATGTATTGGAGCAGGTAAGTGGTGCCAGCTGAGGAGACTGAGTGTTGAAAATGGACACAAATAGATATTTGTGTTTCTGTTGTAAAATACCTCTTTTTGGAAGAGCTTCCTATTGAAAGAAGGCCTGAGAAATGTTCTCTGGCTATTTTGTTTCTGATGGGCATTATGTTTTATTATCTTTCTTTAGGATATTAATATTTAATTTTGATATTTTGTTTCCATGCCTACCAACTTTCTATTAATGTAAAAATACATTCCAACTTAGACATATCTCTTCGGGAAACTTCTAACTGCATGTTCTTCAGACAATTCCTGTGTGCTTCTCTCCCCTCATCCAAGGTTAATTTTGCTTCAGTGAAAATCAAGAGCTTTAAAAAATATGAACTTAACATTTTCTGTTTTGAATCCTATTAGTGGATGGCATCTCTTTCACTTAAAATCTTCCAAAAAGCTAGAGCCTTCTGACTTTCTTGTCTGTTTATAGATCTAGGTTTATAAGTCCTTGAGACTCTGATTGATTTCTTTTTCGCGTGGCGTGGAAAGACCAGCTAAATGAGAAGCTCATGGTGAAGCTAAGCTGCCCACTCCACCCCTATAACAGAGCAAAGGCTCAGCTAATCCTTTTGGAGGCAGCTTCTACCACAAGGCTCCCCTCCGCCACGATTTCATTCCCCTGTTTTCTGTAACACACTGATAATGTAGGCAGAAAGTTTATTTCGAAGGACTTACTCTCTTGGTGCCATGCCATATTTCATTAACTTACATCTTGAATCAATGGACTTTTGCAGGCTACTTCTCATATTGGAAATTCCACTCAGGCTGCTGTGAGGGATGCAGTTGTTGGGAAACCCCCAGTGGATAAAAAGGCTCAATAGCATCTTAACGAGAGGATCCACCAAGGACCCGACCAGCCTCTCCTGATTTCCGGGCTTCTGCCGAGGCCACAGGTCCAGGTCCCGAGGAGTGCAGATCTGGGACCACCTGGGAAGAGTGAGACGTGGCGCCAGTAAACGAACAGACCTTTCCTGTGGCTTCAAATTCTTACACACACTTCCATTTCTGTTGGAAGCATTTCTTTTCCTTGCCGATGATATAGATCTAAGCCTGTGTCTGTTTTCTTATTACTCTCTGCTTTGTGCACTTTATGGGGGGGAAAAGCAAAAGTTAAAAATGGAAATGCAGTTTTAAGTCCTTTATGTGCCGCTTAGTGCCTTTTAAGATTGAATCCATGCTCTTGTGGGCATGATGGGCAGGGACTGAGGACAGCCTCACGTAAGACACTGTTTGGGGCAGAATTTGTTAGTTCTTGTATACCTTATTCTATTGAGAAGGATTCCTTTTTTTTAAAGTTTACAAAACTTGCAAAAGCTTCAGAACTGAGGACTGAAAATGATGCCATTATACTTTTAAAATCTTACATTAGAGAAACTTGTTTGCTACATAGTGTGGAAAAATACGTTTAAATCTACCACACACTGAAATTTAAGGGCTTTTATCTGATAGGCTGGCAGTTTTGGGATGCGCGCGCGCGCACACACACACACACACACATCTTTATTCCTATAGCTTCTTTCTAGAAAAGAGCAAACATGCCTTGAAAAGCCAGAGTGGCTCATAATAAAAGGAATGAGCTTGATAATTTAAGGAAAAAACTTGAGTTTAAATGAACCATGTGACCTCTGATAAGTCACTTGAACTTGTGCCTTGGTCAGATTCACTGTTTGTTGGTTAATATACGTATACATATTATACATAACTCACTTATCATTTGAGAGGTTTTGTTTTGTATGAGAACAGAACATTATTATGAATTAAAAGATAGGCATTACCAAATATTACTGCCTTTAATTGATGTCCTGTTACGCGTGGCTTAGCAGTAAATCATGTCTTTATCCAAAATGTTTATTTGCATTCTCCTATGCATTTAATATTTTTAATAATGAAACTAAAACAGTTTTATATCATGAGTCTTCCTTTATTTAACTTTACTTGACCTGTCTGGTAGCTTTAAAATAGCTTTAGCTTAGTAAGGACCAAAACACCACCCAAATATGGACAACATCTAGAAGTATCTAAGAATTCTTTTTTGTTTACTTTGATTGTGTGATAAACAGTTTTTACCTGTTGTCTTTTCCTTTGATTTATAATGGTGAGTTATTGTGGAATTTAAAACTTCTTAAAATTTGCCTGCAAGTATTTATATAAACATTCATCAAATGTGTGAGCCTTAATTCTCAAGATAATTTTTGTTGTGGGAGGGAGGCAGGAAGGCTTAGACAAAATCTGAGTAAATTCTATATTATGAAGTACGAATGGAAGGTGGAAAAAGAGAATCTCTTCTAGCATGTGAATTCAAAGAATTTTTTTGACAACTTTAACACTTTACCACTCAAGTGTTTTTATGTCTTGCATCGATTCCGTGCTTTTTATATATTTTTCATGTTTACATACCATCTTGCCCTGACATTCTTGCTGTTTTTTTTTCACTTGCTGTTAAACTTTAGGAAAATTCCAGTTTTTTTTTTTTTTTTTTTTGAAACGCTTACAGCACCTGGTTTTCCTAGGTGGTCTCTCATCCAAGTACTAACCAGGCCCAACCCTGCTTAGCTTCCAGCTTGTTCTACAAACTCTTTACTTGCGTAGTGATGCTTAGCTTTGACTGTTAAATTGAAAGTTTAGTTTTGAAAACTTAGTGCATTTTCAGGTGATCTTTCATCTTCCTGCAGGTTCATAATTATTAACTAAAGGCCTTACAGATGTTAATTAAAAACAAACAAACCTACAAAACCAATAGAGTTCAAATTGAAAACATCAGTGTCATTGATGGATGATGTTTTTGCTAGAACTAAATTGCTGATGTTGGGTTTAATAAACTACTTTTGCATGTTTTTTTGCTAAAAAGCCTTATAGATGTTGAGATACTTAGCTTTTAATGCATTCTATAAGCACATTTATAGATTTCAGAACAATTGTCTAGAGTTGTACTTTAATAGTGAGAAAAGGATGTGTCTAAAACTTATTTTAATACTAAAGTATTAGACTTTTTAAAATAAATAATGTATGACTTAATGAAATCTTAGGATTTATTAACTGCTTAAATTCACCATTTGTTTTGATCGTAAGAAATAACTTGGTTTAATTTCCCTGGAAAAGCCTTATTACTATTATTTTTTTTGGTCTTTATTAACTTATTCTGCCTTTGGGAAGAGTTTATAAAGTTTTCTCAGTGAGAATTCTAAGGCGTTTTCTTTGGCCTGTTTTCTCTTATAACAGTATACTAATGATTTTATATTGGCTTTTTCAGTTAATGATGCATTCTCATTGCTGGCATAAATAGTCCTGGGGAGATTTTAACCAGGTCGAAAAGAATGTCTTTTATTTCTTAAATTCCCTCATCCTTTAATTTATGAGTCAGGGACGTTGCTTCGTTCAGACTGTGTTTATTCAGCGTTTGTTACTCTGCCACTCCCTAGCTGGCCTGCCTTCCCACGCAGCATTTTTTATTTGCATATTCCCACCAGTATGTGGGCACATTCCATTAACGTTTAAAAGGAAGTTTTCAAAATGAACCATGTTCATTTTGAAAGGAAGTTTTCAAAATTTTCTATTAAAAGAGCTCATTTCAGGAGAAGTTAAATGTTATTTGTTTTTTTAAATATTTCCAGTTAGCTTCATATTAAAAATAATAGAATCAAAATTTTGATTTTCATTGAGAAATTTTTCTAGATCGGTTTGTAGACAAAATGAGAGCCAACTATCATGTTGCTATGAGTGATGATAAAACATCCTCAGAGTCATTCCTTAGTTTGTCAGTATACCAAGAAATCCGTTCCATGGAGGTTTTTCACACTTGGTAAAATTGCCTGTGAATATTGTTTTTGCTTTACCTGGTCTTTCTCTCTTCTCTTACATGAAGTAAAATGCTTTTGGCATCAGAGAAGCAAATGGCCTTGTATTGGCAGTGTGTTCCTTTCTTTCTTTCCTTTTTTATTTTTATATTTTGGCCAATGTGTTTCTTTAGCAGGTCATACCCAGTGTTCTACTTGTCTTATAAAAATGGTGTCTTTGATAGCGTGAGTTTGGATGAGTATGTATGTATGTATGTATAAATTAGAGAAATTAAGTTAATTGATTTTCCAGGCAAAAGCCATCAAGAACAGTTTTGTTTTTTCCTAGAGTTCTTTTTAAAAAGTAACTTACATGGAAGTCTTCATGGAACTCTCCCCCCGCCCCCCCAGAACTATTAAAATGTAGTTTAGGATGATTTGAGATAGCTACCAGTAAGGTAGCCGGCTGGGGCTACATCATTCTGGCTTACATTTAGATCCCACAAAATTTTCGTCAAGGAATAAGGCCATAGTGAAGACAAGCTTCACTTATGAAAGTACAAACTATTTGTATAAGTGGTTTTATAAAATGACATTAAGAACCCCATTGTAAAAGGCCATTTGCAATTGAATAGTTTTCCCTAAATTCGAATCATACTGTAGCTGTGGTTTGGAGTGTGGTTCTTATCTATCTTGGTGTGCATAAGACTTACCTGGGATCTTGTTCTAAAAAATTTTTAATTCTCAGCTTCATACATGGGATTGCCTCAGTCGGTCTGGGCCGTGGCCTGGAATCACCACTTTTATAAATAGTATCACAGGTGGTTCAGAGACCTCAGCGAGAGAGACCACTTTGCGCGATGGGAAAGTGCAATTCAGTATCATCTGGAGGCAAGTGGCTGGCTTTTACTTGAGGTTCAGTTAGGCGGTCTGCCAGGTACAATCATTCAGAGTTTACAGTGTTGAGTAGTAAGGATGCCTGTAATCTGGAGAATTAGCTAAGCTCCTTAGAGCCTTTATCTAAATTAGGATGTTGTAGTGCCTTCTCCGAAAAATGAATGTAGAAGTATCCTATTTGCTAGCAGGTATAATTAGAATTTAAAAAAAAAACCCCCAAAACTAGAAAGTTGTATTTCTTTTAAAAAGCAAAATTCGGCACTGTGGCTTGAACCCCTAAGTCTTTCACGCATAGAAAACCTTAAGCCATAAATAAAAATAATGAACAAAAAGGAAGGAGAGGATCATAACTTCGAAAATTAGCAACAAAACATCCCATATCAGGAACTTTTCAAAACATATTGGTGCAGAAAGATTTGAAAATAAATTTTTCTTCCTTGGGAAGGAATTTCTTGTGCCAGAACTAAAATTTAAAGGTAATGTTCTTATGACCAAGGGAAGATCGAATTTGAGTCCCAAAGCATTCCAGTTTAGATGAATAAATGCTATCATGGACTAAAGCCTTAAAGGAGTTAATATTTACCTTGGATACATACAAATATTCTCAGATTTCTTGTTTTTAAAAATGATTTGTTAGAAGTACTTTCTCCTATATTCTTAAAGTGGCTTTAAAATTTAACATACTTTTTAAAGTGCAATAGTATGACATTATGCTGTTAGTATGTTAAAAGCGTGTTTCTTTTAGTTGTAAGATCATTTAATGGAATAAAGATCACAGCGCCATGTTATCTGTGTTTTTCTTTCTCTGTTCTTTAATATGGGAAGATCTGTGAAACATTTGCGCTTGGCAAAGCAAATAAGGTATCTAAGAGGATGGATAACTATGTCAAATATAGTAATGGTGTGGTTTGAGTGAGTCAGCTTTCTCTGTCCTACAAAACAATACTGAACTAGTATCTTAGCATGGTGCTGGAGAAGACTGTGCTGCTTAAAATCAATGCACATTTTACTTATAGTGACACGGACTTGTAAGGACCCTTGAATTCGTTTGCCCCACCCAGAGCCGACAGGGTAAATGGTTCCTCTTTGGGAGTGAGACGAGGTAACGCTCTCCTGAAAGCTTTCCCTTTCACTGGCGACCTTGCGTCAAACAAAGGTCAAACATGTCACGTGTTGACTACTCACTAGACACACCCTGTTTAGCCCTACAGAAAAATGATTTTTCCCCTGGTTCGAAACACTGGGCAAGGTCAGTATCCTCCATCCGTCTCTGATAGTGATCATGTCAGGCACCGCGCTAGGTGTTACATGGAGCCCATCCCAGAGAGTGGTGAAAACTTGGACGCTCCCATCAGTATCAGCTGGGGAGAAGGAAAGTTCAGGTTGGAGAAGGTGGTCATGCGGACGGGGAGAAGGCAAGCAAACTGGCTTGTCTGGCACATTGACGTTCTTGCCTTCGATTACGTTACCGGTTTGCCAAAGATAAGTTCAACTCTAGCTTAAAAGAAAAAGGAATTGTAACTGGGAAGAGGTTTGTAACTGGATATCTTGTAGTAAAATGGACATCAGGCACTGGAAAAACAAATGGCAAGCAGGCTATGATCTCAGTTCTGCAGTAGCGGAATTATCTGCTCTTGCGGAAGGATTTTCTCCACGCCTCAAGGGCGGGGATGCACAAATAGTTCAGGCTTACGTCATTCCACTTTAATGTCCCCAGAGGAAAGGCTGGTTTGACCCTCTGCCTGTTTAAAAATGTGTGTATATAAAAATAGATCTATCCTAGCAAAGGATTCCAATTGGTCTGTTTTGGGTCATCTCCTTACAGGGCCAATCATTAGCCTGGGGGCTGGGGCACAATAACCAGCCAGACCTAGGTCCCCAGTGTGTCTAGTCAGGATGGTAGGGTCCTGTGATTGGCATCTCCACCAGAACCATACAAAGACACCAAATGAAAGACTGCTGGGCAGACAAAAACCAGTTCGCAACAGTTACCAGTTCCCCAGACTGGCCCTTTAACGACAGTAGTGGAATGAGCCTGGAACATTACAGGATGTCCTTTTAAGGGGAAGTAGAGGTGGTTATGCTGCACACTTAAGCAGTTTTCGAAGCTCTTCAGGGTCTCAATAGGGATTTGTTCTTGCCTCTCAGTAGGACTTGAGGGCCTTCAGAGACGGGCGGGGGTATTCAGGACAAGTTACACTTCTTTTTTGTTAATAAAAGCCTGACTTTTCTGTTCAGAGCAAACTCAAAATTGGCACGTTCACGAAGCCTTACCATAGTAGCCTAGATGCATGTGAAAAACCTGTACAGCTAGCTGACCTTCCCCTAAGGTGAGCTCCATTTTGAGAATTGCTGTTAAGCAACAGAAACCTTCATGGTACAAAATTCTGCGATTCTGCTCCTTGTTTGTAAAAAAGCATCACAAACAGCCTCCCTTAAGTGCTGTTGCCGGCCACTCCCCCTGCAACCCTTCCCCCTTTCCTTCTGCCCTGGCCTTGCTTCTGCCCTCAGCCCAGCTGCTCTGAATCCCCCAAGTACACTTAACACTTGCATAGCATTTAGCCTTGTTGCCACTTCTTTCTACCTTCTCAGTTACTTCTTTTTCAGGGACTCAGAAAAACTGGATTATCTGGGAGAGCCATCCTCGGAAGGCAGAGAATGGAGAGGTTGCGAATAATTAGAAATGAATATCCACCTCCCCCCCCCACCCCACACAGGAATAGTGGGGTTTCATAGTTGTAGTTGCAGAAAAGATCAGAGGCCTTGGAGGCACGTGTGGGCTTGATCCTGGCATGGCTGTCCACCCGTACTGTGGTGATGGATGTGGAACGGGGCTAAGGACAGTCCTGCTGGTGATGGTGCTGGCATCGTGTGGTAGCTTCTCAGTCCTGAGGCCTTCTTCCAGAGCGCTTTCGAGAGCTGCGTGAAAGGTAAACATACAGAGCGCTGATGTCCATGCCCCTTAGGATGCTTTTTGTTTTGTCTTTCCTGGCACAGCAACAGGAGGAAAAACAAAACAAAGCAGGGGAGTGACATCTAGGGAATTCTGAAAGCAGAGAGTAAGGAGTGGCAGGAAACGGTCTGATTTCCTTGAAACTGACTCTCCACCCTGGATTTGCGTGGCCTGGCTGGTGGTCGTTTGCTCAACGTACACGACACTTTGTTGGGTGAGTAGTGATGCACAGTAAGCTCTGGTATTTATTTACGTTGCCTCTGTCTCTCCTTGTTGGGAAGCAGGTGAATAATGACGTGTGATGTTAACGAGTGTGAGCCCTACTTCACGCTACTAATAGCCACCCTGTCCTGAATGAGGATTTCCCTCGTGCCAGATGTCCAGCCTGGCACTTTCTAAGCATCATTTCATTTGTCGTTCTCCCTTGGGGAATGTATTTTTATATATTATCTTACACATTGTACCATATTGTCATCACCCCATTTCACGGATGAATAAACTGAGGCTCAGAGAGGTAAGGGTGCCTGGAATTCATAGCTAGCGAGTGACAGGGCCAGGGCTTGTCCCAAGCATCCTGGTCCCAAGGCTGAGTGTGGCGGAGAGTGTTGGAACTATGGAGATGATTCTACTCTTACACAGTGACAGCCCAGTGCGAGGAAGGGCCTCTGGTCCTTCATTACTCATTCATGGGATGCCTGCTGTGTGCCAGGTTTGGGGGATATTTGATGGCTTAAGACCCAATAGTTTAAAGTACTTTCTCTCTGCTAGTTCCTTGCCTTCAAATGGCTTTAAAAATGTAACACAGTTTTACGTTATAAGCCCACTCTAGTGAGGAGTCAGCTTACACTGGAGGGTGGCGGGTGTACGGAGTCGGAGGATAGAACAACACGTTCTTCAACGCTGGGCGAGCCCGCAGCGCGCCGCGCGAGTCCAGAAGACGTGAGGTGGAGGCGCTGGCCCCGCAGCGGGTTCAGTGGCGGAGGAACGAGCGGAAAAAGGACGTCAGATGAGGGGGAGGTGACCCGGCCTGTCTGCCCCAGAGGCTGGAGTAGGCGGGTCCCTGTTGCTAGGGCCAGGGAGCTCTGCAAGGCTCCCATTAGCCAGTCACACGGGGAGGGACCGGATGACCTCACGCTGGCCCGGACTCTGCTGCCATTAAAACCGGGTCCCTTTGCCACAGCGGTAGCGTTGTCTCCGGATCCGCAAGGTGAGTGGAAAAGTTCTTTCGGAAACTTAAGGGTGAAGCGCTGCGGGTGGCTATCGTGATCCTGAGGTCCGTGTGGGAGACGGAGAAGTTGGGTGAGGCTGGAGCAAACAAGTTAGGGAGCCGCTGGCTGGCCCCCACCGCCTCTTGGCACCGCTGGCCGGTCGCGGGCGGCCCCAGCCGACTGTTCAGGGCACGGCGCGCGGGGCAGGCGACACTGATCGCGCTCCCTGCAGCGGGGTCCCCCTCCTCTCAAGTATCGAGTGAACCTCCTCTGCCCTCCTTCAAGGAGTTTATCCTTTTGTGGCCAAGTGCAGGGCAGGAAGCGGGAGGGGAGGGACTCCAAGGAGGGAGGTGGTTGCTCCGGGAGAGGTCGGAATCGAACTGCTCACAGTCTCCCGACCAAGAGCCACCATCCTCTGGAGTTTGGAGGATGCTGCTTCCTGCTAATGACGTAATGAATCCCTTCTCCCCCTGTCTCAGGCATTTTCGCAGCCGAGAAAGCGAACTCCAGCCTGAAAGTCCACAGCAGAAAAGAAGATGCGCGCACTCATTGTAAGTGTGGGGCAGGCCCGGGCCCAGAGGGGGAGCCCTGTTTTGGTGGTGATTCATTGGCCTGGAGCTGGAGCTGTAACTTCAGAGAGGATCCTTGAGGCTATGGGGCCAGACCTCTGTCAGCCCTGGGCATTAGGTGTCAGATGTGGGTCAGCCTGCACCTGCTGGAGTTGTCTCAGTACTTGAACTTGGCCTGGGCAGCTTTGGAGGCAACC
>NW_006435764.1:6948087-6973560 GCF_000325575.1 Pteropus alecto
CACAGGAGGAGGAAGGCAGCAAGGAGCCTTACCCTACAGAGGTTCTGTGCTGCCTTCCTGAGTCAGACCAGAATAACGGGACTGGCTCCTAGGGTTGAGTGTTGGGGGCTGGACCGGCTGCCCCAGGCCTGGCTTGGGTCTGACCACAGGGATTTTTTCTGGTCTCAGCTGATGTGTATATCTCATGACCAGCCCTGCCAGCAATTTCCCAGCTTTCACTTTTCCTTTTTCTAACCTGCGATGTGGTTCAGAAATCATAAAGGGGCTTAGCAAATGCTTTTGAGGTAGACTCATCTGGGATCCTGGGCCCCTGAGCACTTAGCTGTGGCACTTTGATCGAGTTTCGAATCCACTCTGTTCCCTCGAGTGAAGATTTTACCACCTAAGACTTTATGAAGTGTTCAAAACAGGGCGTTGCGCACATATGAAGTACTCGACTGTAATTTAGTTTTATTTCAATCAAAGAACTTTACAAGTGCCTGGCACCAGGGTTTACCATGCAAATTTGATCCCGGAGTGATCGTTTTAAAATATCCCTCTCCTTTACCTGACAACATTATTTTCAGTAATAAAAAATGAATAATAATAATGTCCAGAAAAGAAAGTGGAAATTTTCTTTTATTGAGCTTTGTATATGAAATCACGCCAGTGAAAAAAAATTTTTTTAAAGAAAAATAAAGTAAATGTTATACAGAAAAAAAAAAAAAACCAGAAGAAAAGTAATGGATTAATAGTTTTTAATTGCTTCAATATAGTTTTGAAAAAACTTTTCTTATATATAGGTTAGTCACAGATTTGAATAACATTACAGTTTCTGTTTTGAAAATTTAACTTCTCAAAAGTTGTTCATGACTTTGTCAAAATGAACTTCTTTGCATATTCATGTTCAGTATTCGGTAAAGCTAGATTTGTCAATCCATCTTTGCTCACAATCGATTGAAGCACATTTTTATTAATTTTACTTTCAAAAGCTCTCACATGAAACAACAGATACACAAGTAGGAAGAGCCTTAAACATTAGGATAAGTTTGAGAGATTTATAAAAATCTCAATAAATTCTAAAGATCGTAATACAATACTGCCTATATCTTTATTTCTTAAAATCAGTCCTACTGGCTTTTAAATATCTCCACATTTGAAACATTTTCACTAAAACATCTTCACTAGAAAATTCATCACAAGTTACCTTATTTGGCGAAATTCTCCCAAGTTTCTGTTCTTCTGCAAAAATCGGAGAAAATGGCTGAATGATGGTGACATTTGTTTAATTCATCACTTTCGAAGAATGGTCTAGCTCTTGGTGAACATGATCTAGGCTTTCAAACACTTCTATCTGCGTTTCTTCTGGCACTGGGAGAGTAGACTCTTTTGTCTTCTGTTTAAACACAGGAAAATGTAGGACCACAGGAATGGGCAACACAGATCCAGCCAGAAGTCAGCTTGAAGCATACTGAAGCAAGCAGCTTGAGCCATTTGGAAAATTACACATGCAGCTGAGTGTGTGTCCGGGGCTGACTCTCTAACTGGGCTAAATTCTCTGACTAAAACTTTCATGTAGAAGACAAGCTTTTTAAAGAATAAGAGATACAAATGGGCTAATTCGAGGCTTACATATATATTATTAAATCTCAATAGGAACCACAGAAATAGAACTAAGAGCAATAAAATAGCTTTGGAGGAAATAGTATATTACCACTGATCTTTAAAATGGTCGGCCTGCAGTAATAACAAACAGAAAACTGACTTTCGATGTGTCTTATTTTTTAAATTCTCTACGGATGACTCATCCCTATTTGTCTACACCCAGGGAAGAGGGCGGCTGCCTCTCCACTCTGGCTGTGCCACTGTCCAGCGCTTCGGGCCTGACAGTTGTTAGATGTTGTTGAAGCAGTGCCCCAGACCTCGCTGGGATGGAGAGGCTGCCTGTCTACCATATAGCCCACATTTCTCCTAAATGGGGCTGAGTGTGGGTGGCTTGGAATACTTCTTAGCGGCCTTGAATTAATAACAGTCTTTTTGTTTTGTTTCAATTGTTGGGTTGAAAATTCTTCTAAAAGTGCTCTCACTTTCCTCTCTGTATCTGTCCAGTGCCCATAGCCGAGGGTCTCATACCACAGAGTTGCAGGGTGGATGTGGGTTATTAGGCAGGAACTAGAGTTGGAGCTGGTAGAATCTTCCAGAGAGCTGGGTTCTTTCCTTATCCTTGTGGTGGGGAAAGAGGCTGTGGGTCAAGTTCCTGTTTTGCCACTTTCAGGTTGATCCTGGGTAGGTGACTTCTCTCTTAGCCTTAGTTTCCCACCTGCAAAATGAGATTTGACTGCCCATCTCAGACTCACCTTTCAGTCTGACCCCTCACTCCCCCTCGGAGACCCTCTCCTCTGGTTCTCACTCTGGGCTGCACAGTAGAATCACCTGGAAGCTTTAAAAAAAAGAGCCAGCCTTGGGCTCCATCTCAGGAATCTTGCTTAGGGCTAAACCCCAAAGCACCGTGAGATCCCCTCTCACAGCTGTGCTTTTGCTCCTGGAGAACCTTCTGCCCCCCACCCCTGCTCGCCTGTCTCCATCTCTTCTCTTTAAGGCCATTTCCTCTCCACCACCCTCTCTGAAGGCAGCGTGAGGGTTGGGCGTGTAGGATTCGGGTTTGAATGCTGTCTCTTCCACACACACATTCCCCCTTATCTTTCAAGACTTCAGCAAAGATCTCAGGTGCTGCCTTTCCATCTCCTCTTCCCATTCTCTCTTAAACCCGTTTCAGCCAGGCTTTCGCCTCCGACTCCCCAGGGGAGCCATTCTCATAAAGGTCGCTAGTGACCCTCCTCCCAGACCACCCTCCTGACCCCCAGACTCATGCATTTAGCTGCTGCCCTGGCCTCTCTCTCTACCTGGCGACCTGGTGGACATCTCGACAGAGCCTGCCCAGTTAGTCTCCCGCTGCCCAGTTAGTCTCCCGCTGCCCAGTTAGCCTCCCACTGCCCTGGCCTTGGCCATTGTCGACTCCTCTTTCCTTCATGCCCCGCCTCATTCCAATGGCCGGCTCTACCCTCAAAGAAATCCAGAATCCATTACCTCTTTCACCCTCCCCTGCTGTTCTCATTTTCTGCTTTCTCTCTGTCCCATCTTTCCCCTGCGATCCGGCCACCCTGGCCCCTGAACATCTGTATACCCACCACCTCAATTCTACCATTACGTTACTATATTTGCTTTAGGCTGTTCCTCAAACACATTCCTACGGGGGGGCCTTTGCTCAGGCTGTTCCCTCTGCCTGGATAGTCCCCACATCTGCGGGGCCCACTCTCTGCCTTCCCTGACCCCCTGTTTCATCTTGCGACCCCCGCCTCCATCCCACCACACTCCAGCTTTGCCTTTTCTTTTTCTTTTCATTTGGTGCTTCTTCTCATATTCTAAATGGTTTACTTATTTACTAAGGTATTAAACTTTTTTGGAGGGAGGAACCTCCCTCCCTGATCCTGAACCAAAGCTCCACGAAGACGGGGTCTTCATTCGTGGACATAGCCCAGGTACCTAGGTTGGTGCCTGGGGCTGTGAGCATCTGTTGAGGGAATGAGCAAATGAGTGGGTTCCTTGACCCTTCCAGGCAGAGGTGGGCTTCCCCAAGGCGAATGGGTCCTCAGGGGTGTCGTCGGCCACTTATATCATTTCCCTGGGGCAGGTGGAGCATATTCATTAAAAATGCACACAGCTTCTGCGTGCCTGCCAGCAGCCCCCTCTCTGCAATTTATTCATGACCTCACGTCTGTGAACCACAGCTGGGGCTAAAGGCTGCAGGCATGCAGCCGGGAACCAGTACATTCTAGAACAGAGACAGAGCACATCACATGCCTGTTTTATTGCTGTCCTCGTTGTCATTGTCCCGGACTCCCTCAGTGTTTTACCTCTGCCTCTCAGAACACTGATCACTTCGAGGGTTTAAAGTTACTCTACGGGCGGAAAGACTAGGTGGACATAGCTGTGATAAAGCAAATATAGTAACGTAATGGTAGAATCGAGGTGGTGGGTATACAGATGTTCAGTAGAAGATGCTTTCGATTTTAAACATTTGAAAATTCAAACTGTACGTTTGGAACTTTTCATAATAACATGTTAGGGAGCATGCTCTGAACTTAAAAAAAAAAAACTCATCGCAGAAAAGCTGGAAAATACAAAAAAATAGACAGAAGGAAAATAATCACAACATCTTAATCCCAGCAGTGAGGGAATCTGTTAGGATGTTGGTATATATTTTTGTAGTCTTCTTGCTGTGTGTATTTATTTTGTTACATAAAAGTAATTGTACGGAGTACCCCAAATTGAGCACACTGATGTTCGTCAAGTCTTAAGTTTTTTTCTGATTCTAAAACAAATATATGTACTTAAATGTTTTAGAAAACTAGAAAAGAGTTAAAAAGAAAATTAATACCCCCAAATTCTACCACCTAGTAATAAACACTTTATGTTTTGGTGTATTTCCATAGCTTTTCTGTGTTTTTCTTTTTTAAATAAAGTTTAAAAAATATATTGTTTTGTATAAAAGCTTTTTCATTAGCCCTTATATTATGGGCATTTCTTGTCATTAAGTAGTCTTTTAAAATATAACTTTTAAAACATAACTATATGGTATACTAATATATAAATATGGCAAGATTTTATTAATCTCTTTATGTAGAATATTTAGGTATCTGATATTTTGCCATTGACTTTGTGATAGACATCTTTTGTGGGCATTTCAGATTATTTCCTTAAGTTTTGGTCTATAAATAGAAATTGGATTAAAGGGAATGAATATTTTTAAGGTTAGTAATACAAATTGCCAAATAGCCCTTCAGAAAAGCTGTACTGATTTCTATTCCCATCAGCAGTGTATTGAACAGAAGATGCCTGTTTATCTGCATCCTTCCCTATATTTAGTATTAGTGTTTTAATTTTTCCCCAAGCTAGTTTTTAATTTGCATTTTTTTGTATTAATGGTAATATAATGTATTTCTTCTTTTTGAATTATTTATCATGCCCTTTGTCTATTTTTTATATTTTAGAATTTACATCTTTTTTAAAACCGATTTATAAAAACTAAATGTTATAAAAACTATATATTAACCATTTTTTTCTGTCATTTTCTTCCAGTTTGTCACCATAGTTTGTGGTGTTTTTTCTGTGCATAGAATGTTCTGGTCTGGCTCTTTTGGTTATAAGGAATGAGCAGCCCACTGAAGCTAGTTCAAGTAAAGAAGGTTTAGTTTAAGGACACATGTAGAAAGGTAAGGGGATTCCATGAACATCTAAGAATAGGAGCTGTAATAAGGCTGGGCCTCCTGGAAACTAGCGCTGAGAGGCAGTTCAGGGTCAAGGTGGTTCCCGACATCTGAGCAGCTGGAGTTTGTGCATCTTTACTCTAGTGCTCCGCGGTCCACCATTGACGTGACTCAGCTAGCTACTCCTGATAGGCCTGCTTCCTTCTCTCCCGCTAATAGGCATCTTCTATTCTGTCAAAGATGGAGGTCTCTCCTCCCATCCTTGATTTGTCTCATGGCCCATTGGGGTTTCTCTTGCTTCCTCTAAGTCATAATTTTTCAGTTTTAGCCCCTACTGCCCCAAAGCGATTTTTGTTTCATTTCTTGGGTCAGATTTTTGAGAGAGAGCAAGAGAGAGAGAATTCGATTGGTCCAGCTCCATTTATCACAGTGGCTCATAGGATGCTGAGCAGCTTGGGACCTGTGCCTTCTAGTCCAACTGGCTGGGGCTGGGGTGCAGTGGTCACGTCATATCGTATAAAGTACGGCTGCCTGGACAGCTGGGATTGTGGGGATCATTTCCCCTTTAAAAAGAATATGAACGTAGCAAGCAGTGATAGAAACTTTGAACATTTTTTAACTTTAACATTTTTTCAATTGTAAAGCCTTTTAATAGTTTACTTTGTGCCTTTTTCTTTGGCCTTTATTCTTAGAGTGTCTTTCCTGATTCCAAGATCAGGTTCATATCCAACTATATTATTTTAAAACTTATTTTGTGGTTTTGTATTACATGTAAGTATTACTGATTTTTAAGCATCATTAGCATGGTCATAGTTATAGGTTCCAGATGGGAGATGGTTTCAAGAGGTTTTGGTGACAGATGATGTCTACCTTTTCCCATTAAAAATCTGCAAGTTCATCAACATGAGGCATTTTTTTTCCCCCTCTATAAATCTTCAGAAATTTTTATTATGAAAGTAATTCATATTGGTAAAAACCAATTAAATCATATAACATAAAATGGAAAAGTCTCTGAATCCTAACCTCCCATGGTATATAATATACAACGGTTTAATGTATTTTACTTAGATCACACATAGTATAAAATATGTTTTGCTTATAAATATATAAAAATGTATTTTAAGCAAAGATAGGGATGATAACGTGTTTCAACTTAACTTTTTTCAATTATTTCTGTGTCTGCTCCCGTAAATCCACCTTGTTGTAATGGCTGTATCTACCTATGGATGTAAGGTAATTTATTTAATTGGTCTTTATTAGCGGTTGTTTAGATTGTTTTTCCAGTATGAGTTTCGGAGGCCGGAAATTGTTCCTTAATTTGCTTGCTAAGGAAAATGGCTGTTCCACGCTCTTTGTGACTCTGCTTTTGTGGGAAGGATAAAGACTTTTTGTTCTGAAATCCCGGGGGTGCAGAGTCTCAGCTTTGCCATTGTCATGTCCTGTGTCACAGCTATAGGAAGGCCCTGGTTACGGTGCCAGGTGGGGAGCTCCGGGCCCTGCCCTGGAGAGGCAGCTCCTCTCCTGGTGCTTCCTGCTGGTCCCCTTACTCCTGGGAGAAGAACGACCTGGTGACATGATGGAACTGGATTCCCAGGACTGGGGTCAAGCTGAGTGAGGGAGGCGTCACTGCTGATGCTTTTATAACTGGCGTCGGCCAACTTTTTCTGTAAAGCGCCAGATAGTGAAGATTTTCAGTTTTTCAGGCCATATGATTTCCGTTGCAACTACTCACCTCTACTGTTTTAGAGACAAAGCGGCCACGGACAACATGACCATATGTCAATGTATGGGTGTGGCCACGTGACAATAAAACTTCATGGACACCGAAGTTTGAATTTCATATAATTTTATGTGGCATAAAATATTATTTTTCTTTTGACTTTTCCCTCAACCGTTGGAAAAAAATGTGAAAACCTTCTTAGCTTGAGTGCAAAAATAAGCAGAGGCACAAATTTGGCCCATGGATTATAGTTCTCGTATTTCTAGTTTTATAACATGATTTCTTGAGTTCTCAATTTTGATTCACCTGAGTTGGCTCGTGTATATCGTTAAGTAATTGTTCCTCTAGTTAGATTTTAGTGTTAGAGAGTGAATTATTCATATCCTTAGTTCGTTGGCACCCTGTCCTCACTGGTCCCCGTTAGACCCCTTCCACCTTCTTACAAGTTTCCTTTCTTTTTTTTTGGTTCCCTTTTATCATTATTCCTTACTCCATCTCCCCAGCGGCCAGCATCCTAGTGTGTTTAATGTGAATTCTTTAGTTTGCATGATTCTTTCCTTGCTGTTGCTTTTTATTTTGTTTTTATTTTTTTATTTTTATTTATTTATTTATTTTTAGGCGAGGCAACCCTTAGTTGACCTCACAAATTGCAAGGACCTTGTCAGCTTACAAACCCTTATTTTTTATTTTTTATTTTTTATGCCTACAGCACCTGGTCTTTCTAGGTGGTCTCCCATCCAAGTACTAACCAGGCCCGACCCTGTTTTGCTTCTGAGATTAGGGTGGCATGGCTGTAGACTATTGTTGCTTTTTAAAAATTTGTTTTTTTCGGATGTGGTTCTCATAGGTGTGTATTATTGGTTTGTGTGTGTGTATGTTTAATTTATGAGTGGAGTTGTATTGCAGAGCTCATTCTCATTTTCCCACTCAGATAATCTGTATCTAAAAGATAATCCTCATTGCCATGTGAACATTGGACCCTTGCTCTAACTAGTGCACAGGGCCCCGTGGGTGAATCTACCACCACTTATCTCAATAAAAAAAAAAAGAAAAGTTTCCTTGAGAGATATCATGTTTTCAGCTTGTACACATTTGGAATTATGTGTTTTTTGCCCTCACAAGGGGCAGGCAATTTGAGTATTAAAAAAAAACAAAAAAACAAAAACCCCTTATTTTCTTTCGAACAGTAGATATCTATCTAAAAGTATTAACAATTTGTATTTATTTTTAAACATTAGTATTTTTAAAAAATTAAGGTCTAATTTACCTGTTTTAGTATTCAGTTTGAGTTTCGATAAATACATACAACTGCATAACCATCACCACCATCAAGATACAAAACAATACAGAAAGTTTAATTGCCCCCCAAAATCCCTCACGTCCTTTTGTTGTCAACCCTTCTCCTCACTCCTAGTCTCTGGCAATCAAAGGTCACTTTCCTGTCCTATAGCGATGCCTGTTCTAGAATGATATGAGTGAGATCATATGTTGCTTTTGGGGTGTAGCTTCTTTCCCTTAGCAGCATGCATTTGCCACTCCATTATCTCTTGATGTTCAATGTCTGAGTTTCTTTGTAGATATTGTTGTCATTGTGCTAAGGTTTTTTTCTGTGAGTAGGTCCCTTTTCGTTGACGTTTGTCTGGCACACAGTGAGCTCTTCACGTCTGTGTACCTATGGCTGCTTATTACTTGACACTGTGTTGCTAATGTTCAAACTGTCTCCTATTCTAGTTGGTGGCCTCCCTGAGGGCTGGGTCTTTGTTTTTATGTCCTTGCTTATTTGTGGAGACTCCCAGTTAAAGTCCTCTTTGAGGATCCTTGAAGACCCCTGAGCTCTCGTCAAACTATACTTTTTTTTTTCTCCTATTCTTGGAAACAAATGGGATTCATACATTGCAACCATTGTTCCTTGTTCCAGAACAGGTTCTCGGTAAGTTCTGGGTGTCTCCTTTTTGGAAGATAAATTCTAATTACCATATAAGAGAACATGACTTATCTGCAACATTCCCGTGAAAAGATGATTTTCCTGCCATCTGTGATGCTTCTTTGTAGTTTTAATGTTTTCATTGACCCTGTTTCATAGGTGTTGTAGAGTTGTGACCAGTTATTCCCGCTGCCCATAGTTTTTATCCCAAGGGAGTCCATACAAGGGCGAGTCCCTTTCCTCTGCTGATCATTGATGGAATCTCTCAGTCAGACCCACATTGCTTGGGGGTGGGATGTGGGCAAACCCCCTCCTCACCTCTTCACTGAGCTGAAGGGAGTGAGGCTGTGAGTGCTTGTGAAGGCTCTGGCAAAGGACAGAGGGGCTCTGTTGCTGGGGGTTCTAAAGGGATGGTTTCCTTGCTCATGAATAAGATTGGACCAGAGAAGTTCTCACTCTTGATTCTGGTCCGAGTCCAACCCCAGCACTTAGCACACTGTCTGTTACTGGCACCTCAATAGTGTTGAATGAAAGCGATGGTGAACCTCTCCAGACTTTTCTCAAGCTCCGTCCCATGCTCCCTTATCAGGGTGGCGCTCTGAGCAGGTTTCAGCCCCCTCCATACCTTCCCCCGCACACTCTCGCTCCCACACACCCTCACTGTGATATCATAAGAAATACGTATTTGATCTTTGTCCCCAGTTCCTGGCACAGAGTCCTAAAACCCTTGTAATTTCCCAAGTGGTTGGGTGAGAGGAGTTTTTTAAAGTCATAAGAAGCCTCTTTTGACCATGCCCGAGTTTATGCTAATGAGGTGATGAGAGATCTGAGGACCAGCTCTGAGATTAGAGGTCTGAAGGTTGAGTTAATCACTCATGGCCAGTGATTTAATCAATCATGCCTACTTAATATAGCCTCCCTGAAAAACCCTAATCTAAGGGACCAGTGAACATGCTGGGGTGCTGGGAGAGTGGTGTGCCTCGGGGAGGGCCTGCAGCTCTGCTCCCCTTCCCGCATACCCGCCCCTTCTCGCATACCTCGCCCCGTGCATCTCTTCACCTGCCGGTTCCTGCATTGCATCCTCTATAATAAACTGATAATTCTGTAGGTAAATCTTTTCCTGAGTTCAGTGAGCCACTCTAGGAAATTATTAAACCCATAGAGGGGATTGTGGGAACCCCCTATTTATAGCTGGTTGGTCAGAAACACAGGTGACAACCTGGACCTGTAATTGGCATCTGAATTGCAGAGGACAGTCTTGTAGGGCTGAGCCTTCAACCTGTGGGGTCTGCGTTAACTCTGGGCGGGTAGTGTCAGAGTTGAGGTAAATTATAGGGCACCCAGTCTGTGTGCACCAAGGATTGAATTTCTTGGTGAGAAAAACCCACACATCTGGTATCAGAAGTGTTGGTGTGAGTACAGTATACAGGAGAGTTTTCCTTCTCACTGTCTCTCTCCGTCTCTGTCTCTGTCTGTCTGTCTCTGTCTGTCTGTCTCTGTCTGTCTGTCTGTCTGTCGCTCTCTCTCTCTCTCTCTCTCTCTCTCTCATACACACACAAATATACACACATTTATCATCAGGATAAACAGCCAGGAGGACATTACTGCCAAAGACACACCGATTTGTGGTCAGGCCCTAGGGCAGATTAGGGAGTTTCTGAGGAACACCCCCCTGATTGGACAGCCTATAACCTTTGCCACCTGGTTTCAAGGTCTCGCTCATACTGCCTCTAACAGCTGTGTTCTTGGTTTTGCAGCCAGAGCCCAAGCCTGGAGACCTGATCGAGATTTTCCGTCCCTTCTACAGACACTGGGCCATCTACGTTGGCGATGGATATGTGGTCCACCTGGCCCCCCCAAGTAAGGGCACCCAGGGCCTCCACTGGGCAGGGGCTGAGAGGAGAGGGAGATGAGAAGCTATGGGCAAAGGCGACCCCAATGTCGGTTTCCGAGCGTTACGAGAAGGCAGTTTGGTGCGGGCTGGTGGTCTTCAAACTCTGCTCCTTGGAACCTTAGGGATTTTGTAGAGGGGCTGAGGTGGGCTACGCAGGGGGCAGCTCTGCTTTTATGGTTTTATATACTGTGGCTTTGTATAAGACACATCTAACTCTTAAATAGAAAACTCCCTGAGCGAGCATGGGTTTCTGGGCAGCAGACTTGGCCATGAACCCAGTGTCTACTCTCCAGCCTCGGTTTCCTTCTCTGTACACCGAGGCTAAGAATACTGAACTTGGGGAATTGTCATGACAATGCCCCATCCCTTTTCTGAAACTTTTTACTTAAACCGAAGTATAATGTGCATATAGTAAAGTGCATGAACATAATAATGTGTATAGTCAGCGAATTAAAAACGATGTATCTATCCATGTGACAGGGACCCAGGTCAAAATCTAGAACATTCCCACTCCCCTAAAAGGCTCCTGCATACCTCTTCGGTATCCCCTCCCCCTCCCCAGAGGCAGCCATTATTCTAGCTTCTCTCGCCACAGATTAGTTTTGCCTGTTCGAGAACCTCACTTAAGAGGAATCGCGGTCTGTGCTCTTTTGTGTCTGGCTTCTTTTGTGAGGCTGTGAGAGTCACGTGGCGAGCGGCAACATTTCACTGCTCGGCGTTTTCTGCGACGTGACTGTGCCTCAGCCTGTTACCTGTTTTGTTAGCAGACGTCAAATTGGCTCCAGTTTGAGGCTGCTCCGAGTGTGGCTGTTGTGGGCATTTTTGGAGGTGTCCTTTGCCCACCCCTTCACTTTAAACTAAAGGCCTCACACTGTACTTATAGAGAAATCAGAAGAAACCAGAGTAGATGTCATCTTCCCCACTCCTGATTACCCAAACCACCAATATCTGCACCTATAGAATCTACCTATCATCTGCTAAAATGCAAAAAAAATACCCACATGTGTGGGTCCTGGACCCCTCTTCTTACTTTCGTAAGTGCTTTGCTTCTCAAATTCCCACCTTTTTCTATATCATCATCGTCTCCCTTTCTATTAGGCTGTTCCTATTGGCGTAGAAACCACGGTCAGATCTCCCGTCGATAAAATAAACTCATCCTCACGTCCCTTCTCACTGGCTCCCCGTAGAGCAGATCTCGTGTCTGCCGTGGCCATCGCTGTCCCTCCCCTCCCATTCTCTCTTCGGTTCCCTGAACCAGGCTCTCTCTTTTTCACCTGCCTCGTGGAGCAGCGCTTATCGAGACGCCCGAAAGACTGTCCACATCCTGCCGAAGCCAGAGGTCGATGTTCTGGTCACAGCTCACTTCACCCCTGTCCACTCTTCACCTGGCACCTGTCTTCTCCTCCTCTCCCGGATTCCTAATCCTTACTCTCCCCAGGTGACCTCGTCAGGTCCTCTGACTTCTAGTACCTTCTCTTTGTCGATGTGTCCTAAACCCACACCCTCAACTTAGGCCTCTCTGCCCGACATCAGACTTTAAATTACCATATCGATGTGTGTTTACGTATCAACCTTAGTGTGTAATTGGGGGTTCCCATAGTGTTGGCCCAGCAAGGTTAGGTGACATGTCAAGACCTAGTGACAGAGTCAGAATCAGAACCCAGATCTTCCGACTGCTATCGGACCACCCACCGGGAGGCACCGAGGGTGCAGAGTTTAGGGGGGCCCTCACTCTTAGGGGTTGGCTCTGTCCTTGCCCGGCCCTGACAGTTGTTTCCTCCTGATATTTTGTGCTCTAGGCACCAGTTTGCCTCACCCCGGTCCCAGCCCTGCCACCCACCCCCGTAACGCGCTGAAGTTCACCTGGCCCAACTCCCATGCCGACTGTCCTCACAAACGCCAGGCTCGCACATGGCACCATCTCTTTTATTAACACCAGCGAACCCCTCGAGCACCTCCCGCCTTATTGGTAGCAGTTCAGAAGTCCCCCGATTTTCTAATGTCTCAGGATTGTGTTCAGGGCAAAGCAGAGCAGACCTGGGATCTGATCGGTCCCTCCTGCCATTGCTTCCTGCTGTCATGAGGTGTCACAGTGAAAGACATCTCGCCTAGCATAACAGGGTGCCTCCCCTGTGGGGAGAGTCTGGGGGTGTCCCAATCTCGGCGGGGTGCAGCGGCTCTTTGAGGGAGCGAGCCTCCTCTCTGGGCTTCAACGGCTTGGTGCACGCCCACTTTTTCTGCCATCAAACCCAAAGTGTGCCCTCCCTGCACCCGGCAGGTTGGCTGCCCAGGCCGTGATGTCGTCAGCTTTCCCTGCTCGCCATCCTGGTCCTCGTCTTGACCCTAGACTTCCTTTCTTTGAGGCAGTTTCATTACTGAAGCTATGTTGCCCCTTCCGGCCCCTCAGGCTTGGCCAGTGCTGTGCCAATGTACACACTGGGCCTCCCTGGTGTCCCATCTCGGGGAGCAGCTGTGGAGCTTTTGTCCCTTTGCTCCCATAAAGGCAGCAACTACTTCTGCAAATCCATCCACCTTTTCTGCAGTAGGCAGCTTTGTGTATGTCAAGGAAGTATAGCCATGATAGCATCATAAAAAGTTCACACTCTATTCTTCCAAGGACATGACCAAGAGGGTCACTGAGGTGTCCCAGAAGGCCAGCTTCTCTATGTTAAAAAAAAAAAAAAATCACAATTTTCCATGGAACTTTACTACCCCTCATTTCAGATAAGGAAACCAGAGACCACAAGCCCCTTTTCCAAGGCCACACAGCATATGCCTGACCCTCCTCCTTTCCCCTTCCACACCTGCTCAACCCCTTGTGGATGTTGCCAAGGGTAGATGCCCAGTCGGGGTCCCGCTCTGAGCCCCTGGTGGCCTGCCGGGGACCAGCCCCTCTGTCTCTTCTTTATGACTCCGCAGGCGAAATCGCTGGGGCAGGTGTGGCCAGTGTCATGTCTGCCCTGGCCGACAAGGCGATAGTGAAGAAGGAACTACTGTACGATGTGGCCGGGAGAGACAAGTACCAGGTCAACAACAAACATGATGACAAGTACCCGCCGCTGCCTCCCAGCAAAATCGTCCAGCGGGCGGAGGAGCGGGTGGGGCAGGAGGTCCTCTACAAGCTGACCAGCGAGAACTGTGAGCACTTCGTCAATGAGCTGCGCTACGGGGTCTCACGCAGCGACCAGGTGCGTCCTCCGTCAGTGTTTCTGTCCCCAGGAACCAGACCATTCCCTCAGCTGATCCTGGCTGGGCATCAGTGTGGGCCGGGCCAGAGTGGAGACAGAGACAAAATATCGGAGACAGAATCCCTGCCCTCGGGGGCGGGACAATCGGGGTGGGGACGAGGGTGGGGAGACCTGCAAGTCGGCAGTGCAGACCTGCGTGGTTACCAGGTGACGGCCAAAATCACGTGAATCATTGCCATTACGTCATCTTCCTGTTGCTGAGTCCTCCCTGGCTGCCCTTCCCTGGGTTGGACCCTTACCACAGCCCCAGAGGTGGGTTTCATCATTCCCACTTGACAGATGGAGAAACTGAGGCTCACAGTGCTTAAGTAACTTGTCAGTGGCCGTTTATTACATAACAAATCCGTGTTGATCTCCAGAACTGATACTTCCCCTTTCTTGGGATTCTGCAACTGTGCTGATAAGTGGCAGAAATGAGATTTGAAGCCCAGGTCTGTTTGACACAGCTTTTGATGCTTCTAAAAAGCACTGTTCTCAGCTCTGCTGCAACCCAAGACTTATTCCAAGGGATGCAGTTTGGTCATTTACTTGGTTTGATTTCAGCCATGCCCCGCCTTTTTTGAATCTCTTTTTCTCCCCAGTAACTAACTTCCTTCCAATTCTCTTTCACTCCCTTCTCTCCCTTTCTGTACCTTTGGTACCGTGTGTGTGTGTGTGTGTGTGTGTGTGTGTGTGTGTGTGAAAGAGAGAGAGAAAGAGAAAGAGAGAGAGAACATTGGAGAAGTTCTTAGAGGTTTGTTAATGCAAAAGAGTGTAAGTTTTTCAAAAATTTGAAAGCACCGCTTCATTGTCATCTAGCTAATGCTATTGTTGTCGAGAAGTTGGAAATGGTTCTGATTTTTGATCCTTCGTATCATTTTCTTCTTCCTAGAAGCTTATAGAATCTTCTCTTTATCTTCAGTGTTCTGAAATTTCACTACGATATACATGTGCTGGGCACTTGATGACTTCTTTCAATCTGGAAACCCGTTCCTGCAGTTCTGAGAAATTTTCCATTTCTCTTCCCTCATTCTGGAACTCTGATCATTCGGATGTTGGACCCCTAGACTGCTCCTCTGATTTCTTTGTCCTCTCTATCCTATTTTCCATTTATTTAAGTTTAGAAAACTAACATTTATTGGTAGACTTGGGTATAATATTGAAAGTTTTTTTTTTTTTTTAAAGTAGCAGTGACAATATCAGCATAAAAAAGAGAAACTTGTGCTAAATAAATCTGTTTTCATCCTTGGTGATATTACATAACAATTGAGGTCCTCATTCACGCATGGCTCTATGTCAGGCACATTTCCATACTCCTATGCACATTTCCAAACTTCAAATAAAACTTACTCTACAAACTCTAGAAGAAATAAGATGCTCTATGAAATTCAGCGTGCTCCATTAGGAAGATTTGGTAGATTTATAAAATACCTCCTAATCATCTCACTTTTAGTTATTCCTTATTGATTATTAATGGACTAAAGAATGGATTTGCAGGTTTATATAAGTAGAGCATTTTGTGTCAATACCAAATTGTTACATAATTTAGTAAAAGATGTATGTCCCTAGGCATGAATAATATTTAGAGCAATTAAATACGATTCCAAATATGAGATAGTGAAATAACTAAGAAATGGTTTCTATCATTTACTCTTCTCATAAACAATAATTCAGCTCTTCTTGCAAAAGGATACAGTGCAGATTGGACACAGCACAGTGTTCTTTTAGCTTTCGCTTTCTGCATTACCCGCCCACTCGAAAGGGCAAAACAATGACAAAACAATAAAACGGCATAAAGAATTCTTCTCCTCACAGAAAATGAAACCAGGATATTCTTCACAACAAAAAAAGATACCATCTCTACTGTTTCCAAAGATTTCTTCTTTCATTTTTGAACTAGGATGAAGGTTTTTCCAGCGTGGCACTGTTGACATTTTGAGTCATTGACAAGGAAGCTAATTCTTCATTGTCAGTGACTTGCCCCGTGAATTGCAGGATGTTCAGCAACATCTGGGGCCTCTGCCCACGAAGTGCCAGTAGCACTCCCCCACACCCCACACCCCCAGGGGTGAGAACCAAAATGCCTACCAGCATGTACCTAAATACCAGCATTTGCCTTTGTAAGTGCTGTCAAAACGGCAACTTTCCTTTTCATATACCTCATAGAACATTTTTGTTTGTCTTTAATAATCTGGTCACTCATTGTGTTTATTTGTGCTGTGCCCTTTGAAGCAGACTAGCTTATCCTTCAACAAAGTATTTGTGACTCATTTAATTTACCAGTTAGAAAGGAAAGCAATGGATTTAGACTAAAATGTTGTTTGTGCTTTACCCGCCTAAGAGTATTCTAAAATAAGATTCTCTGACTTCCCACTACCTAAAAATACTCAGGCTTCAAAAAAGGTATAGTTAGTAGCCTTTTGTAAATAAGACTTTGAAATGAATAGTACTTTTTTAAAAAGCAGCTACATTTATAATGAAATCTACTCATACTCAGATAGAATATTAAGGTAAATAGAAATTGAAGCTGTAGCCAATGGCAATGAATATATTACATAAATCTGGATAAATTGCAGGGTATCATTTAAAAATTATTGTAAGTATTGAAGGCAAATTTCTATACAAATATTTTTATCTTGTAACCTCTCATAATCTAAATTCAAATGCTTTCAGAATAACACTAATCTTCTTTCATGCACTCAGTACATCGCCGAAAGTGAAGAAAGCACGTTAGAATTTTCTATTTCTTGGAAACAATTCTGGGGCTTAACTCAGAGAAGCTGTGTAGCATAAGCAGCTAATTTTCTGCAGTCAGATAGAATTTCAGTTTGTCCACTTAAACGACAAAGACAGATTCCTTAGCATTTCTAATTTCTATCTTTCATGATATTCTGATTTAAGACTGGTGATGCACACCAGAGAGCACATTTTAACAATCAGAAGTCCTGTAATTTCAGTACAGTGGCTGGGCTGCACCCGTCGGACCCGTCGGTCTTGCTCCAAGATAATCATCAAGGCATCTAAAGACAGCGCTGACTCTCAGGCAAATCATTTTCCTTGTAAAATTTGCACGAGCAGGACTAACTTAGATACCACTTTCTTGTATTAATTAAACTCTGACTCTGTGCAAAGCATGACCACAAACAATGGGGTTATTGCTGTTTTCCTTGACAAAGTATCTTTTGTATGAGCCAGTTGCATCAGCATTTCTTCTCATACCATTAGGTTCTGTAAAAGACATATTGTGTCTCCTCCAGCATCTGCAAAACATTGCTCCCACCCTGACACATAGCTTAGCAAGAAAAACACTGGATGCAAGTGGATTTATACAGGTTCCCTAGCAAATTAACCCGAAAGAACCATGGCTACCACAAAACTGGGCCTAATTATTTTTTTAGAGAAAGGTTTGAAAATTGAACAGCAGTCAAACCTCAGGTCAGGGGCTTCATCCAGTTTTGTCATCATGTGTTCTGGCTGCTAAGAACATCAGTTCTGGGTACCTCGTGATGTTAGTTACACTGGTATGTTTCTGGAGATCTCACACAGCTATGCTGGACACATTTATGGCCTAGATAATCCTGGGCAGCACCAAGATTATCTATCTATCTATCTATCTATCTATCTATCTATCTATCTATCTATCTATCATCATCTATCATCTATCTACTTATCTAATCTATCATCTATCTATATCTAGCTAACCATCAAAGACCTCCAAATTCTTCTCTGCAGTGGTCATGTAGGAGTTTTGGCATGACAACATGTACAGTCTAGGTAAGCTCTGTGGTTACAGTAGCAAGGGCCGTGTTGATGGCATCAGGAAAGAATGTGGGTTTTGGGTGTCAAGACCACATTTTCATCCTTTTTATTCCTGAGATTTTTGGTACACGATCTTCGCTGGACCCCTTGGCATTAAATGATTAAGAATCTTTTCCTTTGTTGTTCTTGATTCTGCTTAAATGCCTGGCTTGGTTTTTGAGTGAGATTTCTTGATCTATGTTTATGACACTCTTTTATGCCTCCAGTGGGAAAAAGCACAGTTTTGCTGATTTTAGCCCATGTGCCTTGGGAACAGTTGCTATGAGCTGAAGAGAGAATTTGCTCTCCCTTTATTTTGTCGCAGGAGGCGGGGCTCCCAGAGCTGGGCCCTGGATGATGCTAGAAACAGGAAGAGGCTGAACTTTCTCACCGTTGCTTGATGATCTGGATTGTTTCCACTCAGTTTTGTGACCTTTAGTGCTGCTGCTGTATCTGTTAAAACATGAAGGGCTGAAATGGTGGATGTGAGGATATCACGGCTAAGGGACTGAGAAGGAAGCTGGGGGAGAGGCCGCAGGATACACTAGCCTTCTAGCTGGACTGCAAATTAGAGCAACAGACCTCTATGTTGGGAATGATTTTTAAGCTTCAGAGTGCATCCTCAGCACTCATTGACAGAGGCTCTTTGTCTGCACTGAATCTGAAACTGTCGGTGCTGTTGGAACTCAAGGCCATGGCTACCATGTTGTAGTTCAGTGGCAGACTGTCATGTCTTTGAGTTGTATGTGAATAGTCGTGTACATCAAACATGCTTGAATGCTAAGGCGAAAGAAGAGCTAGCTATACCAAATCTAATTCCTAAATGCTTATTAACAGTAGTTGAATCCCCAAAATCTGGAACACCAATAGCAATGCTCACTGTGCTTTTAAGCACTTGAGTTTATAAACCGGATTGAAGGTCAGAGGTAAAGGGGAATGTTTCAAACAAAGAGAAGGATGAATCTGAGCTGTGGAAGTGTGTGTGTCCTATCAAAGCAATGATCCATCACTGGGCAAAGCCGAAATAGCAGAACAGTAATCAATGGCTTCTGTTATATCTGTGAAATGTATTAGCAACATTTTTTGGTGGCTGTTTACGAGGACACTTAAATGTTTGTTTTCCTATAACTGCCTGTAGTCTTTGACCCAACTATGAGATGGTTTCACCTTCATCTTCTTGCCTTCAGGTGTGTAGACATGGATTGACATTTGAAGTTATGGGTGCAATAAAGTTTTGTATCAGGTTCCTGGGCTTACAATGCATGCTCCTATTTCTTTCTCTTTTGTCCTTCTTTCTGGAAAAGTTTTAAAATTTAAATTTTAGTTTTTCAAATGAACATACACTTACAATATGAAAATACGATCAGCACTCAAAGACTTAAAATAAAACACAGGGTTCCCTGCCCTATCCCTCTCAGCTCCTCCCAGTCCCCATCCCAAAAGGCAACCACTCTTCTATTTTTTAGTCATTAATTTTGACATTTACCTATTTCTGCATTTCTAAACAATATGTGTATACTAGTGTCTTTTTATTAAAAATTTTTCAGTATGCTCTTTTGAATTCTTATTATGGTAAGTGAAGGCTAAATTGTTTAATACTGTTGTGTCCAGAATAACCAGACCCAACTTGAGTGCTCTTAACCAGGAGACAGTTTATTAGCCGTCGGCTGTCCTTGCAAAGGAGCAGCCTCAAAATGCCAAGATACAAGGTTTTTAAGCCCCAAATCCCATTCCTCATTCTGTCTTAAACACAAAGGTCCATCTTTCTCCTATTCACTACCTGTCAACCCACTGGTCAGGTGTGCAAGCGGGAAGTACAGAAGCAGAAAGCTTGTTGTTAGAATGTTATGTTCCTATGGGTGATTGCCTATGTTCCCATGGGCAATAGCTAGTGTTCCCATGGGCGATGGCCAAACAGTAATTTTCAACTTATATACAATTGATTATTTTTCATGCCACGCAAGCAAGCAGGGTTACACAGGCTAAAATTGGCAGTTAGCTTATGAGCTCATTGTTACAAGTTTCATGATTAACAGAATGTGGTTAGGGGTTCCAGAAACTAGGCCTAAGTTACAGACTTCCTTTGTCCAATTTCAGGTTTTAATTATTCTTTAACCCTTTCACATTTCAGCGGGCTATTACAATACTATCATCCCCTCTCCCTCCCCCATGCTCTCAGCATAATTTTACATTATGCATTTTTATTAAATTACTATTCAGTGTTTGTTTTAGGCCTATGCAAATTTTACTCACAGATGACTGTTGCAGTGTATTTGGGGGGGGATAGTTTATTTTTTCCTTGAAGACAATTATTACTTCCTTTCATTGCTTGGTTTTCCTTGTACCGATCATTAATTCTTCCCACACCATCTAATTAGCTCTCAGTACAGGTTTCCACAAGGAAAATCACTCCAAAGAATCTATCAGTTCTGTGTTTTCCTTGGAGAGAGCCATTCCGCTCTGCGTACTGGTTGCTCCCTGGCTGACTCACGCTTCTCCCTAGGGTTTCCCTTTACGGCCAGCCTTGGGATTTCCTTTGCCTGTTTCTTGGATTGGATTCCCTGCTTCCATAATCTCTTAGTTTCTTATTTCTTTGCTTTTTCCCTTTGCCCCCCCAGACCATATGCCCCAGAAGTTGCTTTAAAGTAGAAAGACAGTACGTGGGATAATGGTGACAATGGTCAACTCAACACGCCAGGCTCTTGAGTCACAACACTGTTACCTGGATTGGTTACTATGTGTTTCCTGTGGCTGCTGTAACAAATTAGCTACCACAATCGTAGTGGTTTAAAACAACGCGAACTACTTGCCTCTTCGTTCTGGAGGTCAGAATGCTGAAACAGGTCTCATGAGAATCGAAGTGCCAGCAGGGCCGCGCTCTTTCCTGGAGGTTTGAGGGCAGAATCTGTTTTCTTGCCTTTTCCAGCTTCTGGAGGCCACTGCATTCCTTGGCTTGTAGCCTTTTTCCATCTTCAAAGCAGGATGTGATGAGGTCTTTTCACACCGTATCACCATGACATTGACTCTTCTGCCTCCCTCTTTAATTACATCGGGCCCACCTGGATAATCCAGGATAATCTCCCTATTTTAAGGTAAATTGATTAGCAACCTTAATTCCATCAGAAACTTTAATTCCTCCTCACCATGTAGCATAATATAGGTCCCTGGAATTAGGACATGGACATCTACAGGGGGTCATTATTTTGCTGACCAGTTACTCTCGACAGCAGTACAAAGTTGTCCTAGGATCTCCCTTCACCATCATTCCAGCGAAATCCCTTTCTATTTTCTCCTGTACCAAGCGTTCATCTTCTGTATCTCATGGCTTCTTTTTAAATGGACACCATCGTTTTGATGGAATTTCTTTCAGCAGCTTCCTGAAAACAAACGCGTCGAAAGTGAATTTGTTGAGACCCTGTATGTCTGGATTATTTTTTATTTTACCCTCCCACTTGACTCGATACTTCGTCTGGATACAAAATGCGGGGTTAGCCATTGTTTTGCTTTAGAATTTTGGAGCATCGTTCCATTGTCTTCTTGCTTCCAATCCTGATTCTTGATCTTTTCTCTGTTTCCTGTGTCTCTTCCCTGCTGTAGCAGTTGTAATATCTTTCCTCTACCTAATATTCTAAAATTTCACAGGAATGTTCCTTGATATAGATCTTTTCTGATCCATTGAGATGGGCCTTGGAGCACCATTTCAATCTGAAAACGTACATGCTTTGGCTCTAGCAAATTTTCACGACTTATTTCATTTGATTCCCCTCCTCTGTGTTTTCTCTAATATCTCTTTCTGGAATGGCTGTTATTCAGATACTGGACTGCCTGGATTGTTCCCTTTTTTACCTTTGGCTTCTATTTTCTATATTTTTATCTTTTTTGCTATTTATTCTGAGAGATGTCCTCAATCCTGAACCTTTTTATTGAGTTTGTCATTTCTATTGTACTTTTATTTCCTAAGGACTGTTTTTATTCTCTCAATATTCTATTAGTTTTTTTTTTAATAGCGCTGTGTTTTTACTTATAGGATACAATATGTTATTATTCTCTAATAATAGTTTTTAAAAAGATACTTTCTGTTCTAAATACGGATTCTGTCTCTCCAGATTGCTTTTTTTTATGTTTGTTTTGCTCTGTGTTTTCTATTTTAGAGGTCTTCCTCAGATGTCCGGTACCTTGGTTTTATGCTTGTGATTAAGGGTTGGGGGGCTTACTACTGAATGGAAGCTCAGAGTGAGCTGGGAGGGGACAGTGGCTCATTGACTTTGAGTTTCACTTCTAGGTGATCTGGGTGAGCTGTTTGGTAATCCACAGTATTGATATCTTTTGTTTCTACTTGGGCTGGTCAGGTGCTCCAGAAAAGTTTTCCTGACTCTTATGTGGAGGGCAAAGCTCTGGGAATAGGGAGGGCTAGGAGGGCCAAGAGTCTTACCCTCGGCATGTTTGCGGTCTCTCCCTCTCTGTTATTTGGCACGATAACCACATCCTCATTTGTGCTTCTAGGTTTCCAGCCCCCCAAATCTTCTATTTTACCCTCTCCAAAGAATAAACTTTCAGTCTTCTGTTGCGGTTAGGGAGGGCATCCAGGGACCTAGCTAAAACTCTCCCTCTTCTTCTTCTCCTTCCAGAGGTAACTGGTGTTGTCAGTAGGTAATCTTTTTCAAGGATTCCGTTGTATAGTCATGACTGATCCTCAGCTTTCCCCACTGTTGCCTCACAATGTAGTACTCTCTGTGTCCTTGAGGAATTATGCCTAAAACAAATGGCTTACTTTACTTTTAATTGAGTTTCCGGAAGGATTGAAATTTGACACATGTTCAGTTTTCCCCTTGGATCTTACTCCTACTTTTTGTCAGGGAAATGGGGGAGAATTGGAGGATGGAGCCAGGATGGAAAACAAAACACTTTTTGTTTTCTAGTACAAGCAACACAAGTTGTATAGCCTAATAAGTTACAGTATAACATCACTACTACTCATAGTTGTCATTTATTTAAGAATATGTAAGAGCACTCCTGCGCCTGGCTGGATGCTGGGGATTCAGCCATGAGCAGTGGTGACGTACTTGCTCTCGTGGAGGTCATCGTTTATTGAGTATTCAACAGCAATTCCTCCTTGACTTCGCACTTGCTTCAAGGGCTGCCCATTGATCGGCCAGAATCCCAACCCTCCTGTCTTTTCCATAACCTCCCTCTGGGGATTTATGTGCTATAAATACCCACAGGGCGAATGGAGTTTCCATCTTCAAGCCCAGGTACATTCCTGGCTAGCTGGCTCCATCCTCCAATTCTCCCCATTTCCCTATCAATATTTGTTGACTCCTGAGTTTGCTAAGGCTCTCTGAGCTGAATGTTCTTGTTGAATATACAGCCTGGACTCAGATTCCTGACAAAGAATCTGATCCACCCTTCTCTCTCTTGCAGGTCAGAGACGCCATCACGGCAGTTAGCATCGCAGGAGTGGGCTTGGCAGTCGCGAGCCTCATCGGAGTTATGGTCTCAAGAAACAAGCGACAAAAGCAATAAGTTGAAGGGACCGTCCTGACAGCAATTACTTTATACATCAAGGCGTGGGGGGCTTGTTTTGCTAGAGCTTTTGAGGTCTGGTTTATGGATTTCATTCTGTTTTTATAATAAGGCTTATTTTCATAGAATTAAATAAAGCCCAATAAGGGAAGATTTTATTGGGGGAAATGCAGCAAAAACTGCCTGGTGTGAAGTCCGTTGAAGGCAAAGCCGGGCTCTGTTCCCGGCAATGCCAGGTTGTGCCCTGGCCCTTTGGTGATTTCCTCTCACTTTCTCTTTGTGGGCTTCGTTGTTATTCTTGCAGGAAACGAAGTCCCACTCCGGTTATCTCAGGTAATGGGCGTTTCTGGTCGTGAGGATACACGGAGGCAGCAAGGGGGACAGACCAGCTTGATATACAAGAACAGGAACCATCTGACAGCCAGGACCTTGTCCTGGAACTAGACCCGGGATGGCTTCTAGACTCAGCAGCTGGAGTCTGTAGACATTCCTGGAGTTCAAACCAAACCAAACCAAACCTTTGCCATAAGGAAACTCAGTACATGCTCTTGCCAATCTTTTTAAAACCACCCTTATTTATGCTTCCTCACCGCTTGGCCTTCCCATGACCCCCGCAAGTCTCTGATCCCACACACTCACCTGCGGCCTATTTCCCCAAACCTACCAAGCGCTCCCAGTTCCTGAGAGAGAATCTGATTGGCTCATCTCACTCCTAGCTCAGCCTACTGATTGGCTGCCGTTGGGTCAGGTGACCCCACTTGGCCAATGAGCTGTGCCGGGTGGGGCCTGATCATGTGGTACAAGGTTGGCGCAGACTCTATGGGGTGAAAGGGTGGCAGGCCCCACTGAGCCCTTGCAGGCGGAGTTGCCATAAGGAATGACCACTTGTAGCTAGTCCCTTGAGGGCTGCTGCTGCTGCCCGCTGGGCTTGGCAGATGCTCAAAATGACCATTTCCCTGAAAGAGACTTTGGTAGTTTCCTCAGAAATACTCTCCTTCATCAGCCCTGGCTGTCAGGCGACCATCTGTCAAGGAAAAGAAAACTGAATCTCTGTACATTTAAGCAAAGTTTTATTTAGGCCTTACCGAGGGGCTAGCTTTGAAACAGTGCTCTAACTTGGGGGAGATGCTTATATAGGCAGGAAAGTAAAGCAAAGGAACATTTGTTATGTCCGAAGTTACAATTGGACTACACATGCTTCAGCGGTTTAATGATTTTACATCAAACGGAAGAGATGCGTAGAAAAGATAAGGTTGAGTTTCTCGTAAACCTCTGAGGTGGGGAGACTGGGAGCAGGGTGTGAAAACAAATTACTTTGAAACTCTAGAGGCGAATCTTTGATCAGAATGTAGAAAGGCTTCTTATAGTCACTGTCTTTTGTGTTGAAACATTGTATGGCGTGTGTGTGACAGCCCCCCAAGTTGCCTTAGTAGGGGATTTTCATTAGTGAGGCTTTTTGTTCTTTCTTGGTTGCTGATTTAGAGGAGCTTAGGCACCCTTTCCCTTCTCAGGACTTACAAATGGCTCCATGCCAGCTCCCCGCTGCTGGGCCCCTGTCTGGTCCAGTGTAAACACGTGCCCATCCACACCCCAGTGTCGGCATAAGAATAGCTTTCTTCCAGTTCGGTTTCCTTTCTTTTTGTCTGAGCTCTATTGATGTAATATTTCATGCCAGTTCTCAACCTTCCCAAACCCAATGGACAAAGGCCAAAATCAAAGATTAGATCTCTTGAAGCCCCCTCTCACATGGCACAAGATGATAGGGAGCCTTCATTAAAGTCCTCCATGGAAATGAAGGTTGTTGGCTAGGTCAGTTGAGATTGGTTAGGCCCATTATGTAAAATGGAGCATGTTGGTTCTCAAAATGGATTGGTTTCTTTCAAGGTGAAGAATGCAGATGATCTGGTCACCATGCTGAGGAGGAAGTAAAACCCATATATGCTTATGTAGAAATCATGGATCCAGGATGTTTGTTGTTTGGTCTTGAGCTGAGTTTAGCAATGAGTCAGCAACTTAACGGTAGTTCTAAGAGGTGAGACATAGGTCCCATTGCTAAATAGCCTCTTGACACCTTGGGATGCAGGTGGCTGCAAGAAGCAAAACTTAACTGAAAGGGGCTTTGATGGCCTGGACAGTCACTG
>NW_006435764.1:6974068-6975987 GCF_000325575.1 Pteropus alecto
TGGCAGGCTCAGAATACTCACGGTGACCCAAACGGGATCTGTGGAGGGGCTCCTGCTGCCCAGTGAAGAGCAGGGCTCCACAAGTCTGTGACAAGGTGAGTTACGTGTGTGTGTGCTCACTCATGCATGTGTGTGTGGCTATGGGGTAGGGAGACATGGCTATTGGTTGAATAACCAACACATAAGATGCACTCACCTGTTTCCACCCACTGTAATACATGGCTTCATTGTAAGGCTCCGAAGAGACTGGAACCAGATCTCAATCAGACTGGTTCCCTACAGGATCTGGCAGGAAAAATGGGGGTGATGGCCTCACTGGAGACTGGAAGATATTGCAGCAAGCTTGAAGATGTGGGCAGAACCCCCATCAGAAAAAGCTGATTCACAGGGGACCTGAGAAAGGCACTGCCTCTTCCAACATTACCCCCTGGCCGCATGTTCCTAGACTGGACAGAGTTCCAGTCACTGGCTCCCCTGGCCTTGGCCCCAGGCCTGGCACTGCCCCTTCTATTTCCAAGTGAGCTTTATTTGTAAAAGGAGTATAAGCGTCACTGATCAATCACCTCCCTGCAGTAAGGTCATGTTTAAAATGGAAAAAGAAAATAGTAAGCTGCAAGGTCTTGTCTCCTTCGAGCGGTGTCACTTGGGGCCACTCCCACCCTCCCCTCATCTCAGTTACCTCCTCTGTAAGAATGAGGGCTTCAACCTTTACTAGCCAGGAGGCAGTAAGTCTGGACCGGGAGCTTCAGAAGGAGTAGTGACCCTGGTCGTCGCAGGCCCAGCTGGAGCCAGCTCTGCCACTGGACTCCAGTTTCTGAGACCAGTTTCTAGTCTTTCAGGCTAAAAGTTGTCGGGTGGATTCCGCAGCCGAGGTCTTTGCTTCTCCCCACCGCTGCTCCTCTGGTGGCTTTGGCATGTGGGCCGTGACTCTCGGCACACCGGTCCTGACTTCCTTCCTCTTCAAGGTCTCTGCTGTTAAATTTGACACAGTCAAAGACGACTTGCTAGCATGAGAAAGGACCCTAGGAACTTTTAAAATGTTAAACAAAGTCTGATAGGATTTCCAGGTGGAAAGAAGGTAGAGTCGTCTCCTGGATGCCCAGGCATGAAAGGAAAACAGGAGCGGGGAGAAGCGTAGACCTCGGAATTAACCGGCCGTGGATGATGGACCTCAGAACCTAAAGCTGAGTGATGGAGGTGGCTCTGGCTGAGCCAGTGATGACCAGAGTCCCTGCCCATTGTGTGCCTCCAGGTCCACAGACTCAGCCTCTCAGTGCAGAAAAACAGGAAGCCCTCAGTCTTCCAGTGGGGACGACTGAGGTGAGGAGAGGGAGGTGAGAGCCCAAAGCAACACCATTTGTGAGGCGTAAAGCCTTCCCTTCTTTCTTCTGCTGCTTTCTCCATTTTGAACCTAAGCTCTACACTGCGAAGCAACCAGTCACTGTTTGTTATATCACTTTTATGAACAAGGAAAGTGAAGCTCTATAGAAATTTAAATATCATTGTCATTTAGAAAGAGAATAGGCTGTGCCAGGCCTGAGGCCAAGGCCAGAGGAGTCAATAGGCATTGGACACTGTGTCTGGGACTGTGTCTGGCGAAGGAGACTTAGGGCCAGGAGATGCTGTTGGGACACCCTTCCAGAATGTCCTGGGCATGAGATCTCTCTGATGGGGTCTTGCCTCCTCTACAGTTTGTGAACCGGCTGTAATCTCTTGCAGCCCTATCACGAACCAAATTTTTGTGTTTGCAGCCCTATCATGAACCAAATTTTTGTGTTTGCACAAAATTCACAAGTTGAAGTTTTAGCTCCCAGTGGGATGGTATCTGGAGATGGGCTCTTTGGGAGGTAATCGGTGTTAGATGAGACCATGAGGGTGGGCCCTGGTTTGATAGAATTCATGCCCTTATAGGGAGAGAG
>NW_006435764.1:6976005-6976450 GCF_000325575.1 Pteropus alecto
ACGCAGAAAACCACGTGAGGGCTTCGGGGGAAGGCGGCTGTCTGCAAGCGCAAAAGGGAGTCTCGGCAGAATCTGACCATGCCGGCACCTTGAATTCAGATTTCTGGCCTCCGGAATTGTGAGAAAATCAATTTCCGTTGTTTCGGCCACCTAGGCTGTGGGTTTGACAGCAGCCCAAGCAGACTAAGCCCTATTTTTGTTGCAGTAGATTTGGAAACAGACGAGTACACTGCACTTACTGGTGGCCTAACCAATCCCCACCCCACCCCCACCCTATCAACAGCTCCCAGGACAACAAAGTTCCTGATGTTATTTGGGCAAAAAGAGCCGCTCCTGCAGATGCGGGTGACGCACAGAGTGCTCTAATCTTTCCCAGCAGCTGATGCTCGAGGCGCTGCAGGATACGGGACCAAGCAGGGAGAAGCCGGAAACAGAGGCCCAGCGA
>NW_006435764.1:6976669-6995902 GCF_000325575.1 Pteropus alecto
AATCACTGTGCTTTATATAAATATTGAATCGCCCTTTAAAACATATTGCAGATTCAGTCGTTCTTAAATAGTCTCAAAAGGAAACTGAAAGCGAAATTCTCAACTTCGGAATAAAACCTGTCACTCCAGCACCAGAACCCCAGACATGACCGTGGCCTCCATAAATCCCCGGGAACGCTCTGTCAGCGGCTCTATGGCGGGAGGGCGGCTCCCCTCTTATACAGGCCTCTGTCTGGGTTCCTGGCCTTGGACACAGTTAACTCCAAGCTTATCTTTAAAAGGCTCTCATGGAAAAGGTTTAAAAATCTCTTTTCCTGCAGGACTGTGAGGTCTTCGGACAGAGTGAGCCTCCTGTCTGTGTCTGGCCCAGTGCAGGGGTGAGAGAAGGGGGTGTCTGGGGGCACCCATGTGGAGGAGCTGTGGGTGTCTGGGAGCTGTGCCTTCCTGAGCTGGGGAAGATGCTGCAGTGTGGGCCAGTAAGGGGACCTGGGACTTGGGAAGTGAGTGAACCTCCAGGTCGTCTGCCGCAGCCGCTGGCTGCAGACGGGCGTGCTCGGCACCAGTCTGTCCTCTCTCTTTCCTCCAAGGCATTTGTCCCACTTGATCAAGTGCGTTCGAATTTCAGCCTCTGACCGAAATCTGCCCTGTCAGCGGCTCAATTCTCCTGAACCAGAAGTGGTCCAGGGAGGGGCAGGCTCATGTCGGTGGCACACAGCCACACAGCCGGCAGAAACAAGCTGGACTCCTGCCGCTCCTGAGAATGAAGCAGTCCCGGCCTGCATGGCCCCGCTTCCCCAGGAAGGGCGGGCAGCCCGCCTTGGTCCCCAGGGCCTGCGTCTTGCCCCATTCTTTACCCAGGCAGGGACTCGAGCTGACGTTTTGGTTTTCCAAAGGCAGTTGTTGACAGTACCCTGGCCATGACATTAGACATTTGGGAATGAAGTGACTAGTTCTCTCATGCTGCCCAGTTGGAGACCGTCTCTGGGGCCGATCTGCCCTGGCTGACAGAGAGGAGGAGCTGGGCAGGAGATCTGGCCCCGCTGGCCCTCGAGGCAGCCTCCTCCCTGCTCATTCCCTTGGCTCCTGTTCTAAGCCAGACCCTTTGCTGGATCTTGGCGATGCGGAGAGGGAGGCTGAGCATGCAGGATCCTCCTCACTGGAGCTCAAAACCCAGGGCAGGTGCAGACAGATCAAGGGAATTGCAGCCGACATGATCCAGTGGGAGAGGTGGAGGTCCCAGGAGCCTGGGGACCTAGAGTGGCAGCTAAGCCAGGCCTGGGTGGGCTTCAGGGCAGCTTCTCAGAGCAGGGGGCTGTCTGCTGGGGGGAGAAGAGGAGGAGGGCTGTGGGAAGGTGGGCAGAGCAGAGCGAGGTGCTATAGAGAAGCAGAGCACGAGTGAGGTCTGTGGGGAGGGGAAGAGCAAGGTGATCAGTCAGCAGGGAGGGCAGAGGGCAGGTGGGGCGAGGCGGGGTGAGGAAGGGTGAGTGGCCTGCCAGCTGTGCAGGGGCATGCCTGTGCCCTGAGCCAGAGGAAGGTCATGGCCAGATGGGCCCTCTGGAAAGAAAGGCTACAGTGGGTCTTGGGGAGACTGGACATGGAGTGGTAGGGACAGGAGGCTGTGGGATTCACAGAGGCAGGGACTCGGCTGCTGGGAACTGAGTCTTGGGTGAGAGATGAACAAGGAAGTGAATCAGGAGAAACGTCCAAGGTCAAAGTTGGTTGTTGGATATTGACAGGAGAAAGAGGGTGAAGGGAAGCTGCCCCCCAGTCAGAGTGGGTGGCCTGGGAGGAGGGCTGGAGGAGGGTTGTCATTTGCTGAGGTCGGGCACAGAGAGGAAGAACTGAAAAATTCTCAAATCGGGAAGCTGAGGTGCTCTGGGCTGGGACATTGGGGAGCAGGAAGGAGGTGGAAGGGGAGGAAGGCAGAGACGAGACAGGGCAGGGGAGGCGTGGCAGAGGAGATCTGGCACCTCCAGCTGAGTGTTCTTGGGCAAGTCCCTGTACCTCTCTGATCCTCCGTTTTCCCATCTGAGCAATGGGGAGACGCTTCCTTCCTGGGGCAGCGTGCAGGCTGCAGTTACGGTAGGGAACTTGTCAGCAGAGCCCTCAGTGCAGAAAGCGGGGTGGCCCCACAAGGGCCTCCTCAAAGGCTCAGGTCTCGTTAGGGTGCTGTCAGTTCCTTTTCTCGGGTGGCCATCTCCAAGGGTGGGTGTCCTGATGCTGGAGGGGACAGTGTGAGGAGGTACCTGTTGTGGCCACGGACAGCCAGGGTAAGAGGTGTGGTGAGAATGTGCAGGTCAGCGTGTGAAGGGCAGAGAAGCTCGAGGCTCACCTGTCTGACTTTGATGAGGATGGGCCTCAGGCTCCAGCCTCGGGGAAGGATATTTACATGCCAGCTGTTGTGTCGACACGCTCTGGACACGTGCACAAAGTACCTACCCATGCACATCTGCATCCGAGTGCGTGCACATGTACACACAACGCATACACCATATATATGCACGATACGCAACATATACACTGACACCGATACAGTACGCACAACACACATACATGCAACATACACAGACACACACACACCATATATATGCACGATACACACACAGCACATGATACGCAACATACACACTGACACCGATACAGTACACACAACACACATACATGCAACATACACAGACACACAACACACACACATCATACACTCACCCAAACGATCTTCCTTTCTCCCATTCCAGAATTTCTCAGTGGTCTAGCTCCTGGGTGCCCCTCAGAGGAGGCTGTCTGAGAGCAAGATGAGATTCCACAGGGGACAGGTGCTCCTCCTAGGCTCCTACCAGGTGCTGAACCTCAGCAAGGGGGTCCCCAGGCTGAGCTGCAGCTGCCCAGGTGAAGCCTCCCAGGGTCTCTGCTGTTGCCTAGAAGTCTGTCCACACTATCTCTGGTTTTCCTCTTGCAGTTTCTTGGAGAACCTGAGGCTGGAGACCTGATTGAGATTTTCCACATTGGTTATAAGGATGGGGGATGGTTATGTGATCCATTTGACTCCACATAAGGACTGCTGAAAATATAATTTTCAAAAGATTTATTAACATAATGAGAACGATTGAAAGCCAAATCCCACCAAGGGAGACCTGAGTTGGTTTCTCCATGAGCAGAGCTTGAGCAGCGCTTGAGCAGAGGGTCCATCCACATCCTGCTGTGTCGTCACTGTGGGATCCCATAGGTCCTGGCAGAAAGAGGGAGAGAGACTCATTGTCTCCTTCGGCACAGTCGGGCGGCTTTAATGCTGGGATCCCTCCAGTTCAAAGCCGATTGACTCCGTTCTTGCAGACAATGATGAAGTGATTTAAAGCAGCGACATTTATCAAGAGCTCGCAGTCAAAGTGTTACATAAAAGGGCTGTCAGTGTTGTGTCTTTCCTAAGTACATGATTTCACAAACTAGCTGTCTTAGTATTGTAACGGATGCTCCTTAGCAGAAATGGTTTTCGTAGGTGCACATCCAAAAGGAAAATTCTCACGAAAACACGTGGCAAAGCACCTGGTAATAATTTACTTAATTCATCAGTACCACAGAAGTAGGAGGGTGATAAAACCAGTTAACAGGAGAACGAATGGAACTGATGTATGTATTGTCAATGAAAGAAAGACAAAGATGGCTGGAATGAACCTGCTAAATTAGAGGCAAACCGATTCCCCTCCCACGGGGCCATGCCACCAACCTTCGATGGCACATTTTCACCAAGGGGGAAAAATAATCGTCATCAATATCAGAGTAACACATTTGCATCTTGTATGTTTTCTACAAGTGATCATTTATACTGAGGGTGTTGCAAAAACGTAGCAATTGACTATAAACAGTAAATCAAGCTCGTCTAATCCAGACGACCCTTAGGGGCCTTGTAAGAGAAAGCATAACTGTGAGGGGTGTAAAAATGAACAGGTGTATCAGCGTATTTCTAACATAATTCTCTATAGGGGCTGAACTTCTGAATAACCTAAAGGCTCAATAAAAGGAGATTGGTCAAATAGACTATGTACTCTCCTATAACATAATACTATGGCATCGTCTTGCGACCCAGCCTTTGACAATCATGACATCTACGACATGTAAACATCTTGCTAACGAAAAGAACAAAATATAGGATTCTTGTGCTGTTTGGTGGGGGAAGGTTTATCACCCAAATCTCTAGAACCGGTACCTTTCGTCCTCCTGTCTTTTCTCCTGCCTTCTGTCTCCCTGCCACATCTGCCCTGTGACTCCAGGTGGATTCCTCAGGATCGGGTCCTCCAACACGCTCACGTTTCTGAGTGGCAAGGCTATGGTGACAAAAGACCCTGAAGAGGACGGCTCGAGGCTGCCCGTAATGGGTCAACGACCACTTGGACCATATATTTAGACCCCGGCCCATGGATGAGATCATCAGTTCTGCAAAGGAGATGATTGGTTACGAGAAGACATATGAAGTTATTTTCGATAACAGTGAGAAATTTGCCACTAATCTGAGACATGACTGGTGCTGCTGTGAGTTGGTAAGACCCCCCTAGGGAGATTCCGCTCCCTTCCGGAATTCTTTGTGGGGTAAGGTTACAGATGGGGCTTTGGGAAACTGCCAGTAGAGCCTGCACAGTATTTCTCATATTAATGTTACAGCATGAATTCTCATAGTAACACTGCATATTAAGTCTCATGCTCATACTGCAGAATCCGGCATTTAAAAGCTCTTAGCTCATTAAGTCCTGACAACAAGGCTGACAACATTCCCCCCATCTGCATGTGGGGACCCGGGCACCAGAGATTAGGTAACTGGTCCAACTCGTCCAACAACAGGTGAGGATGGAACCCAGGTGTATCACATCCGTGAAGAGCACCTTCGGGTCTGGAAGAACTTCCAAAGATTATCAGCAGGCGACAGTGGGCGGGCGGGGGGACCCACTGCTCTAAAAGTCACGGGTAGCCAGTTCAGGTTCTCACACTGCCGCTGACCAGCTGGGGGACCTTCCTCAAATCACTTCACCCTACCGTGTCCCGGTCGACGGCCTTACTATACAGGTGGAGGAACTGGGCAGGCTGGCCCTCACACCCTGCTCTTCCCATCCCCCGCTAGATCCCAAACCCGGGGGAGGACAAAGAGGTGCAGAAAAGTGGTCTGTGTATGGAGAGGTGGCAGTGCCAGAAGGACCTGGGGGTCCAGAGGAGGGGCTGCCGGTCCATCCTGAGGCAGTGAGACACCTCGGGGGAAGGGATGCCTGCTGGGGAGAGCCCACCTGCTTCAAGGAGAGGACCTGGGGGTGGGGAGGGGGTGGAGGCAGAGAGAAGGAAACCCCAGTAGCTCAATAAAAGCAGAGAAGGCGACGAAGGTGGAAAGGGACGAGGGACGGGAGCCAGATCGTGAGCTGCCTGAAGGGTGTGCGTTTCATTCCAAGGCCCAGGTAGGTCATTGCCAGATGTTCCCTCTGGAAGTGTCCACTGCATGATATGGAGGTGGATAAGGAGCAGTTGGAATGGGAGCCAGAGGTGAGGGACAGCACTTCTCTGACCCCAGTTAGAGGAAGGGGACATGGGACAAAGATGGCATTGAAGGCACTTGGTAATCTGATGCCGGGGAGAGGGAGGAGGGCGACTCTGGGCCTCTGATTGAGCAGCCTGGGCTGAGTGATGCCAGAGGAGTGGGGGGCAGGAAACAGGCTTTATTCTATGGGGATCACCTAGAATGTGGGGCGGGACACTCTCAGCCCCTGAGAAGGTGTGCCCAGGGGGACCAGAGTGGGGAGTGGGAAGGGCGAAACTGCTTGCTGGCTGAGGGGCCTCGGGTGAGCCCCGTAACCTCCCCGGCCCCAGCGCCATCACCAGCGAGTGGGGCGTTCATTCTGCCTTTTGAGCCCGCGGGGCCGTCGGACACAGGTCATAGACACTTCGCGCTGGTAGCCGTGCGGTCACCACATCACCTGACGCTTGGCCCAGCTGGCCATGGTGTGGCCCTAAGAAGCCTTCGGTTTGTATCTCACAATGAATGAACGTCCAGAAGGTGAGGAGGAGGCTACTCGATGAAACTATGAACAACCTGCTTTAAAAGAGCGTGTTAATCGACTACCTGAGCGTCAGTGGGGACAATAGATCAGTAGACGATTGCAATGGGAAAGATTGCAAATGGAAATGTGACCGTTTGAAGGATGTGGTGGGGGGGGGCATGCCATGGGGCCGGGGGCACACGAGGAAGCACTGGGTTGGTCAGGAGGCAGGTGGGGAAAAAGGTGGGCGAGAATCTTTACTGCGGTTTCTGTGGGAAGGATGGCCGAGACAGGGTAAGCAGGTTTAGGACCGGCTAGTCAGAACGATTTCTTCAGGCCCTGAGGCCCACGAGCTGTCTCCAGCTGTCTGGTATCCGGGCCTGGGGTGTTTAGGGTAGGCGGACAGTAGCCTGAAGTGCGAAAGCCTCTTCAAGGAAGTAGTTGGGGGTGTGGGCTCCGGATTGGTCGCTTTGCTTTTCGAAAGCACGTTTTTGGGTGAGCGGTCCGATCTTCAAGAATTGGCTAGACCCGAGAGGGGCGGTCGCTCCAGGTTCAGTAAGGCTCGGGATGTCGAAGCATCAGAACAGAAAGTAACAGACAAGGTCAATACCCAAAAATGGGGCAGGACGAATGTGCGAGGACCTGGAGGGCCAATCTAATGAGAAGCAAAGGGTTCAGTCCATCCTCTGTCCGGGCTTCCTGTCTCTCATGCCCCCAAAGGGGTTTCTCCGAGAGTGACAGCAAAGCTGGCGATCCCAGCAGTCAGTGGGGTCTCCCACACCAGTAGGCCTTGCATGGCGCTTAGTAGTTCTTCAGCTCTCCCGGCCAAGCCCGGTGTTTCCTACAAGTCTCTTTGTATTCTCTCTGATTTTTCTGTTGTGGTCACGCCAAGACTCCATACCTGGAGACATGACTGCCGTTTCTCGAGGTGTCTATAAGCACTGGGCCATCTATGTGGAAGATGGCCGTGTGGTCCACGTGACCATTTCAGGTAAAGATGAATTATTTGTTTAAACACCAGGCTTATGTTGAAAACCAGAAACAAAAGAACAACTCAGTTTTGTGGTAATTAGCATCTGTTCCCCTTTGAATGATAAGATCTTCGATCTTCATTCAGGAAGTAATGGAACGTGGACTCCATCAGTTGACAATTCTGTTGTGACCCTCCCTTAAGTGTCTAGAACCAAGCCAGGAGGTAAGAAAATGATAAGCACTCTCTTGCCATCAAGCCACACAATTTCTACACAATAGGGCAGACATCGCTGGGCCTTTGGAGTTCTTTCAAATCCTTGCTTTGCAGCTTTTGTCACTTGGGTATGTTAGTTAAGTTCTCTGGGTCAAGATTGGTTCCATGAAAGGGAGACAGCCATTTTCGCCTGGGAGGATTGTAAGAGGGTTGAATGAGACCTGTTTCTTACTGGTAGACACTCAAAAAACTCAAAAACTTGTCTGAGAATGACACGTGCCCCCAAACGCACCATTTGTGTATATTTTTTTATAATATCATTGTCCATATTCGAGAACAAGTTTAAACGACCGAGATGCACAACAGATTCCAAGTTATGACATAGTTCCAAGTCTGTTGCTATGGGAACATGTTTGCAACACATAGTTAAGTATGTAAGTTATAAAAGTTATGTAGCAAACAATTTAACAATCACCGATAGGGTGATTCTTTGGGGGGTTCTGTTTACAGGAAGATATGGGGCAGCTGTTGGCAAATATCAGCGGAGCCCTCCTGACAGCTCTTATACAAATACTGACTGGCCAAGCACACAACTTGCCCAAGGTCACCAATGCTAAATGGACACTTCAGAATGTGAACCAATTGCTTTAACTCAAAAACCAGTGTTGCACCCACTGGTCCCACTGCTTTCGATCACTTTACTGACTGCACCTGGTTTCTTCATCCAGAAAACAGGCAAGCATCTCTGTGCCATCGCTTCATAGTTTGATTGGGAAAGTGCTGTGAAAATTGAGAAGCTTAGCTCGTGTGAGTTGCTTGCCGTTACTGACAGCTGCTCTTCCCACAAGCCTGCAGGGTGCTGGGGACCAGTATTTTGTATTCCTTTCAACAGAAGAGAAAGCTGAGGCTCACAGAAGTCACATGATTTATCTAAGGCTTATCAGCATAGATCCTGTTACTCTGAAGCTGCCATATTACACATTCTCCTGCCTCCCACCAGCATGCACTAGGGCCCTCTAGTCCAGTGGTCCCCAACCTTTCTGGCACCAGGGACCGGTGCTCCTACGAGACTCTAACGCCTGACGATCTGAGGTGGAGCTGAGGCAGTGATGCTGGCGCTGGGGAGCAGCTGCAAATACAGATGAAGCTTTGCTTGCTCACTTGCCACTCACCTCTTGCTGTGCGGCCTGGTTCCTAACAGGTTACGGACTGGTACTGGTCCGCAGCCCTGGGGTTGGGGACCTCTGCTCTAGTCCCTGACTTCTCAGTGCCACCTCATCCAACCTTCTATCTGAATCCCTCCCAAGTACTGAGCTGCCTATAAATAGAGGACACCTGACCTCAAACTCTCTCTAACCCACTGAGAGTTTTCGGAGGGGCCGCTCCCCCCGAGTCTCAGTTTCCTCATGTGCAGAATGAAGGGTTGGATGGAGGGCCTCTGCGGGAGGGCCTGGCTGCCGTCCTTTGCCTCTGAGCTCAGCCCTGAGGGCAGATCCTGAAAAGTCTTGTGTGTTGTCAAGGAGAGCTAGGAATGAGCCAGGACCCAGACAGGGCTCCCTTATCCCCCAGGGGGAGCTGCTGAAGCGTGAGCTCCTGGGGACACAGTCAACTTATTCCCTGGAGAGAGGTCTTTGGGACGGAGGGGAGAATTGGTTTGTCTTCGTGTGACTTGAGGGAGAGGGAGCGTCAGTCTTGTACCTTCCTGTGACTCTAATTCACGGTTCTACTTTTCAGAGTATGAACTGTACAGGGACATCTATTGGAATGTCTCTGGCTTTGACAGCGATCATGGGTCTTCTTTGAGAAATACTCACCAAAAGTAATAACGGCTTGAAGCCATTAAGAATTCTGGAGTTAGAGGCTGCTTTGCAGACCAGCTGTGCCTGATTCTCTCTCACTGGCTTTTGGAATTATGACAAGACTGTGAGCATCCTGAAGGATCAAGCTAACGAATCCAGTGACCCCTTCATCAAATACTTCCACTACTTAATTGACTCGACAAGCTTCAGAAAGGAAGCAGCTGCAATTAATTGTATAATCTTGGGAAAAGCTCTTAAAATCTGAGCTTTGGGTTATTCATTTATAATTTGGGGGCAATAATAACTGCTTCATTGTGTTCCGTTGAGATAACATGAGATGATGTAAGATGCCTTAGCATGATCCCTGGCCAAGAGCAGATGCTCGATAAATTTGCTCAATGCACTTTATTTCTGCCTTGCTATTATTTCACTCTTGAGGTAGGCAAGGAACTAAAATTCCTCTGGCCAACCCCAGCATCTGGTGCCTGACTCCAACATCCCTGCCAGAAGGACGTCTTCCACGAGAACTCCAGGGACTTCTTTCGGTCACTTTCCATTGGATGTTATTTATCACAAAGAGTCTAGCCTTTACTTAGCTGTGGCTGTTATATGAAGTCATTGTACTTTAAGTGCCCAAATTAACCTGGGTCAGTCTGCTCCAGGATTTCTGGAAATTATCTTTCCTCAAAACGAATCCCAGCTATTTCCCTGCATGCCCCACGTGTGGGCTCAGAAATAATGAGCCCCAGAACGCTCATCTCACAGGCTGCTATGCTGCTGCCTCTACCACCAGCAACCCTCCCCAGAAAGTGGCCCCCAGGAAAAAGCCGTCCTCCAGTGGGGTCACCATGGCTACCACTACTCTGGCCCTGGGGGAAAGGTGACAATTTCCACTTTGCTCACAATCCCAAAGATATGAAAGGCTGGTTCCTTAATCCCCACAGCACAGCAAAAGGTCTGCACGGCATCAGCCCGGCTCCATGGAGGGAGCCACGGCTCTCGAGTGTGGATCCTGGTTGCAAATCCTGGCTCCTCCACATCCCAGAAGAGACCTCAGACCTGCTACTAAGTCTCCCCTAGGCTCAGGAGACAGTCTCATTAGGAGGGTGTGGTAATACCCCTTTGGGACAGGGAGGGATGACAGGAGATAACATGTCAAACGTCAGCATGGGGCCTGGCACAAAAGGGGGAGTTAAGGACAGCTGTCCCCTGAACAATCAGGTGGACAGAGCAGGGCACATTGAGTCGCTGAATCGTACAGATAACGAGAGAGAGAGAAGGGGAGGTGGAGATCAGTGAAAGGTTGGCCGTGAGTGACCTGTCCCCTCCTTCTGCACCACACCCTGACACCCTCTGGAACCCAGAGTCTGTCTGTCTGTCTGTGATTCCCAGGGAAGTTCATCACATCCTTAAGCAACCGGTCTACAGCCCCCTGGACTACATGATCCAGACGCTGGCCGGCGGATGAGGGGGTCGGGGCTGCGGAGGGGCAGGTTGTTGAACGGATGGAGTAGACCCGTGAGCAGCAGTGAGCACTTTGTCACTGACCCGTGAGGCTGTCGCCACCGGTGAGACCCTTCGTTTTCTAAGGTCCGGCTCGTGCTGGAGATGAGGTGTTGGTGACATCAGTGGGGCCAACGTATTTCTCAGAACGTCGATCAGAGCCACCATTCACCGAGTTCCCACTCGGTACGGGGCATTTTCAGCAACTTCGATTCGCAGTTCTCGCAACCACTCTGCCGGGTCGCTGCCATCTCCCTAGGGGCACACTGAATTTGCCCAAACCCGGGAAATCTAAGCTCACGGAGGCGTCAGGATCTGAACCCAGGTCGGTGTTCCTCCTCCTGGGATAGCACGGTGCGCTTTGGGACCTGTTGTCGCGAGGAGCATCGGCGGAGAACGCTGGGCGCATGCGCTGACCAGGAGACAAGGCCTGGTGGTGGCTCTGCGCCCCATGGACCAGCTCCGTGACCGCGGACGGGAACGGCGCCCCTCCGCCACGCTTCACCCTCTATCCCGTCTATGTCACCGGTTCTTACAACAATAAAACGTGCGGCAAAGTGCTGGAAGACAGATGACGCGGATGTCCTAAGGGTGATGGGACGATGACAAGGACAACAGAGAGGCTCCCCTGGACGTGGACCGTCGGCTCCAAAAATGTTAGATGAGAGGAAATAAACATCCGAATCCCTTAAGCCCCTGTGTTTTGAGTCTTTGTTAGGCTGCAAATCTGCCTTCTTTCTCGGCCCTGAAGGAAGACGGAGCCCAGCCCCCGGCTCCAGGACGTTTGGAGCGGGAGGAGCCTGCACACCCCGGGCCTGGCCTCTGCGGCAGACTCAGGCTGGTGGCCCCAGAGTGAGCCCAGCTTGATGCAGGGGCACCAGGTGGGCACTTTAATGAGGGGAGAGGGTGGCCCCAGGCCACGGGCTGGCCATCCTCGACCCCGACTCCCCGCTCAGTAGTGGACACAGTAGAGCTGGACGCCACCACTGACCCGGAGCTCCCGCAGCCGCTCCAGGGCCTGCTGGCTCAGGCTGGTGGCCCCCAGGCCCTGCCCGTTGAGCGCCAGCTTCAGCCCTCCCTCCTGGCACAGGAGCAGCACCTGGGAAGGGAGGGCGTGAGGGCTGCAGACTTCCCGACGGACCCTCTGCTGCCTGCCCCATGCCCCCAGCGAGCCACTCCTCCCCTCGGAGGACACAGAGACAGGACCCACAGGGCGCCCAGCGGTGGAACAGGACAGGGCTAGGGCCCAGCTTGTCAAGATCCACATGGCTCTTCTCAGCCCTGGGCCTCAGTTTCACCATCTGTAATGGGCAGCTTCCTCTAGAGGAGAGTTCTCCACACCGGCTGCATGCTGGGGCCATTGTGAGGCTTTTTAGTAATGCCCGTGCCTGGGCCACCCCGACTGGTTGTGCCGGGGTTCCTGGGCGCGGGCGGGGCGCCCGGCACCAGTGTGGAGGGTCGGGCCCCTGGCATGGACGTTTTCCCCAGCAAGCTCAGCTTCCCTGCCCCCAGGATGGGAATCCTTGGCTCTGACTCACCTCGAAGAATCGCTGGGGGTAGAAGAGGAAGGGGGCCGAGATCAGCTTCTTCCGTCCCCAGGACGAGACCCAGGCCAGAGTTCTGTCCGTGAAGGAAGCCCTGAGTGTCACCAGAACATGGGCGGCCTCATCCAGCAGGCTCAGCGTGAAACTGCGGGAAAGGGCCAGAGAAGGCTCAGCTCTCGGAGCCCCCAGGCCGTGGCTCCCTGATTCCCACGCCCCACCCCTGGCTGCTGCTGCTGGGCCCTGAAGGGTGGGATGGCGGTGGGGAGTGGCTGGGAGACTGGGTAGGTTCCACCTCAGAAACAAGCGCTTAGTCACCTAACAGCTCAGAGTGGAAACACCTGATCGTGTCTCCCATCTGAGATGGAATCCCCAGGTTGCCACTTACTGGCTGCAGGACGATGGGGGAGCAAATGACCTTGCCTGGGCCTCAGTCTGTCCTCTTCAAAAGGGGGATAGTTACAATAGTAGCAGCTCACATCTGTTAAGTGCCACGTGCCAGGGAGTGGCTTACGCGCTCTGCAAATAGCATCGGGGTTAGAGCGAGGCTGCCTGGGTTCAACGCTGGTTCTGCTACGTTCTAGTCCGGTGACCTCGGGCAAGCGAGTGTTTGTGCCTCAGTTTCCTCATCTGTATCGTGGGGGATAACAACAGTACTGCACCTGCCTGTGGGGTGGTCGTGAGAATTAAACGACTTGCCACATGTGTGCAAAGTGTTAGAAGGTACCTGGTATATAATAAACACTTGTATCGCACCTATTATTTAAAGATAATGCCATAAAACACAACACGTACCTCACAGGGCCACTGATGGAGCAAAGGAGATGGTGTATGTGAAATTCAGCAAGTACCTGGCACACACTAGGTGTTGTCGACGCTACCGTCGATTTTCTGGACTTCTCACAGAAATCCTGTGCCATGAGTGACGTCCCTTTGACTGACAAGGACGAGAAGCTAAAGGACTTGCTCTGTTGCTAGTGACAGCTGTGGGGCTTCGGGCCAGGATGTGACTCAGGATTCAGGACTCCAGGTTTGGGGCACTCTCTCTACTGCCTCGCGGCTGCCTCTCTCAGGCAGGGCAGACACAGGCTGCTTTGTGTCCACAGTCACCTTGACTGAGACTTGGCAGGAAGTGGCTGGGAGCTGAGAAGAGAAGCAGGATCCACATGGCGGGCCAAGTGCATGGCATGCCCGTCCCGGTGGGCCTTTCAGGCCACTCCCAGGGGCTCTGGGCTGAACGCTGGGCAGAAGCTCAGAAGGCAGGAACCCTGGAGCGTGGCCTGCATGAAGCCTCCACCCCGCTGAGGCCGGGAGCTGGCCAGGCCCCGCCCCAAACCCCTTCCCCAGGCTCTTCCCAAGCAAAGGCGACGTCTTGCCATTGGCCTGAAAACTCTTGGAGTCCTCAGTCCTCCCACCTCAGCCCCGTCCGGCACAGCCCTCGGTGGGGTGACGGGCTCCATCCAGATGGCCGGTGAAGCTCTGCTGAAGCACTCTGAGGCTGCGACAGGAGCCCCCCAACCTCAGTGCTTGCGGGGAGAGGACAGAGAGGAAGGGTACACGTTTTGTGCAAACAAACCCCACGACCTCCGATTCTCGCTCCATTTGTCCAATTCAAGACACAGTCACTTTCAAAGCTGCTGCCGCAGCCACATTTACTGTAGGCTCTGTGCTCAGGGCTGGCACTGTGCCGTCTGGACGTTGGTGGCCCACGGCCAAACTGGCCTGTAGAACTGTTCTGGTTGGCCAGTGCTATTCTTCAACTTTAAAGTAATAGCATATTAAAAAAGGCGAGAGTTTAGATAAAAGATGGCTTCTAGATTCTCTCTAGAAATAATCAGAAGATCTGAGTGGGCCCATGGAAAGATTCTTTTCACTTCACCAGCTTCCTACAGTGAACCAGGTGCCTCACTGTTCACGTGACCTGTCAGGCCTTTGAGGGCACACAAGTTCATGGGCCTCGCAAGAGAGCAGTTAAATTATTTGCTGTTTCACTAATAACCACGTGACCCTGAGCTACAATATCAACCTGGTCTCATGTCTCCAAGTTTTTTTTTTTTTTGCGGGGGGGGGGGGGAATGGGGGGGCAGTTCCATCACTGGGAACTATTTCATTTTCCCTATAGGGTTGGGATTCTGTTTCTCTCTCTCTCTCTCTTTTTTTTTTTTTTTCCTGATGGAGAAACTCAGGATTCTAGACCCAGAGGAGTGTAGTGATTTGCCCAAGACCACAGTTTAAAAGAGGCAAAATAAGGAATCCAGCTCTGGCTTTGGAGGCTCATGCTGTCCAGGGTTATGAGCATGCCTGGCCAAGAATGCGAGAGTGTGCAGGGCAAGGGGTTAGTGAGGGGAGTGACTTCAAACACAAAACGAAAGGAGAAAGAGTAGAACAGCGGCCGCTCCCCTTACTCCCCGCCTCCGGCAAGAAAATTCTGATACCACCACATTTGTGGAGCGCTTGCTATGTGCCCGGCACAATTCTAAGCATTTATACTGAAGAGGGATTTTCCACTCAAATGGCTAACCTTGTAATCGGCTCTTTGTTCTGCTTCTGTAGACGTGCTTGCCACATAGGCCAAAGGGCAGGGTGACCTTGAGATCAACTGAAGACTCACCCTCCCCTCTGCTTGTTCTGTCTAGATAACAGCTGTATTGCCTAATAACTGCCTGTAGCCCACAGCAACTCCTGCTCTCTGTAACCACCTGAGGACAAATTAATCAATCGGCCCATGCCAACTGTAACTGCATGGATATAAGCCCTATAAAAGCAAGGTTCCCGTGAGCTCAGGGCCCAGATCTTCAGAGCGCTAGCTTTCCCGGGGCCGCTGGTGTAATAAACCTGAGTTCTCCAACGCTCCGAGTGGTGCTTGGTTTCTTGTCAGTCTGATTTTTCTGCAACAATATCACCCCTGAAGCCAGACCTATTATCACCCCTTATTATAGACAAGGAAACTGAGGCACAGAAAAGGAATAACCTTGAAGTTGCTTGGGTAGCAAGTGTCCTCAGCAGAAGCCAAACCCAGGCAATCTAGCCCAGAAAAGTTATGAAACCCAATGCAATTCCAGAAAGAAGAAAGACAGAGGGACGAGAAGGGAAATGGGAGAGGAAAAGGAGGGGGAGGGGAGGGGAGGGAAGGAGGAAAAAGAGAAACCCTTTGAGCCTGCAGTTTTGAGAAAAGGAGCAGGAGCGCCCCTTGGTGGAGAATTCACTTGGTTACTGTGGCCTCCCAAGTCCCCACTTCACAGCACCAGGGCTTCCCTCTGGGGCCAGTGGGCTGTGTTTCCTAAACCACGCCCTGTGTCATCATGGGAGGTGGCATCCTCTCTCTAGGTCTCAGCCTGCACCTTTCAAGGGCCTTTCTTGAGGCCCTAGGGAGGACTTGTGACAAGAGGCTGGTTGCCCTGACCTGGTATACTAGCAAGGAAGATGCTCCCAGAATTAGAGCTTCTGGGGCCACGAAAGCAGCCCAAGTCCTGGTCGCAATCCCAGCCGGCCTATTACAAGCCCTGTGACACCACGCAGCATACCTCCCCTCTATGCTGTCTCCTCATCTGCTAGACGGGGATTAAATGGTGGCATTGGTGACTAACGAGGAAATGCCCATGTACGAAGCTCATGCCTGGCCCAGAGATGCTTCTCCCTCCCTCCATCTTCATACTTACTCCTTGGGCTCTGGCAAGACCAGCCCCCGCACCACAATGACCTGTCCGGGCCACAGACCCCGGGGAAGGGGACGTGAGCAGGGTACCTCCTGAAGGAACAAAGGAGATGACTCACAGAGGGGATCAGGGAAAGCTGCTGTCCCCAGGAGCAGCTTCGTGGGCCACCCTCAGGGGCCGGCAGGGGTTGGGAGTGGTGCTGGAGCAGGTGAGTCTCTGCCAGGAGGAGACTCAGCTCTGCTCATTTACTGAACGCTTCCTGCAGGCCTGGCCCCCTATACTCTGCTCTCCCTGGCGTTTCCAGGCTGAGTGGGTGCCTGTCTGTGCTGTGACATCATATATGTCCCCCGTCGCTGCACCCCAAAGTGTAATGGCCCGTTCATTGGTCTGCCACCTCAGCAGCCCGTGAGCCACTGGAGGCCTGGGGCTGGTTTGTCTCTCTATCCTAGAGTCTGACACTGGGCCTGACGCAGAAGAGAATCAAATAATTATATGCAGAATAAATGGAGGAAAGGTCCAATGAAGCTGGAGCTTCGACCTGAAGCTGTCGGCCCACCCCAGCCTGCACTTTCTATGCAGGGTGCTGAGAGCATTTCCCACTAGGTGGGGGTGCCCTGCCACCCCCATGGGGCAGGTGAGGGACTACACCCCCACCAGAATGAGGAAGGAGGTCACTCACCAGCCTGGGGCTCCTCAGCTGGAAAGGCTGTCAAGGAAAGAAAGGAGGGACGTGGAGGTCGCATGGTGTCTGCTTCATGAAAGGGAACCTCTTGATATTATTACAGTAGGGGAGGTTTGGGGTTTGTCTCCCTCACAGACACCACAGGTGAAGGACTGGAGCCCCATGTGATCCTCTTGGACTCAGATGGACACCAGCTCTGGAGTAACGGGAAGAACTGGAGGAGGGTCTGTCATTCACTCACTACGTGGCCCTGGGCAAGTACCTGGGCCTCACCTCCCCTTCTGCCCTTCAGGCCAACCCCAGCTCCCTCCAGGGGTTGCTCTGGGAATCGAAAGCTCCAACCTAAAGGGATCTTCTGATAGGAATACTGGGCCCTGCCCATCCTGGGCAGCCATCCCATCCCCACCCACCTTCCCAGGCTGCTCCTGGAGTCTGGCTGGGAGGGGCAAATCCCGGCTCTCCAGGGACTGAGGCAGAGCCAGCTGTATCCATGGCAACTGCGCAGTGGGGGAAGGAGAGCTGGGCCTGTGCAAGGGGATCAGCAGCCCAGCAAGGGGCAGGTCACGCTGGGGGAGGACGGAGAACCAGAGGCTCAGCTCCCGTGGCTGGGACCACAAGGGCCCAATTTGCTCGCAAGAGACTCACATGTCCAACTGGGTACTCGCTGCCACCCTCTGCAAATGGCTGTTTGGAAAGAGAAAAAGCAACAACAGGATTCGGGGCCACTGTAAACTCTGTGGGCCAGCTGCCCTGCCTGAGCCCGGGAGATGGACAGAGGCCGCTTCAGCCTTGACGGCTCCTCGTCCTCCCTACGGGCCTCCTCGGAGGGTCCCAAACCCGGCATCATGAACGTGCTGATCCTTAGGCCACGCCTCACATACCAAATCAGCATCTCTGGTGGCCGGCCCCAGAACGCTACGTGTTTAATAAGCTGCTCAGGCGGGAGTGATGCAGCCAGCTGCTATGTCTGGGCCCCGCGGCTCCAAGTCTCTGAGTGACTCTCCTCCCGGGCACTGCTCCTCCGTGTTGACCAGGCCCCACGCCCAGTATGGACTTTTGCCCGAGGCTCTTGGGCCCCTTCTGCAGTCTCCTTCTCTTCCCCTCACCCCACTCATATCCGACACCTCAGTGGAGCCCCTCTACCTTGGCTGTAACTGGTGTGACAGGGCTTGTTAGAGGCAGGAAGGGGTCCCGGGCCTGTCCAGGCACCAGAGGAAGTCGGCAGACACTGTCACCCAGGCCTTGGTTCCAAGGGAACTTACGTTGATGTTCAGGAATCCAACGGCCTTCACCAAGATGTCACCAAATATGCCCAGGGTGTCCACACGAGACAGCGGGAGCCGGTAGCGGTAGTGGAGAAAGTGCTGTCCGTTCACACTCACCTGGAGGCACACACAGGGGCTGTTCGCTGAATTTGGACCACGCCTTGGTGAGCGCTCTTACCTGGAATTTTCCTCATTTAGCTTCACCCCAACTCTGTGAAGCAGGTACATTTTACAGACAAAGTGCCCGAGGCTCGTGGAGCCTCAGTGAGCTTCCCCAGGTGCAGAGTTGGCGGGTGGCAGAGCTGGCCTCAGAACCGAGGCAGTTTTCAATGCCTCTCTCTTCCCTGACACTGCACGTCCCCATACCCACCCTCCTCTTGCCTCTCCGCAGACCTGCCAGTGGCGGCGGCAGCATCCCCAGGCACAGGTGAGGAAAGGAGGCTCAGGAGGCTGTGTGGACCCCTAGCCCACAGTCTCTCCCTCCACTCGTGTCTCCCACAAGCTTCTTCCCTCTAGAGAAGTTCGAGAATCCCGTCATCTTTCTGGCGGGGGTTCACATCAGCAGTGAAAGCCCGGAGGCCAAGTTCAAGTTCTCTCTCCCAGTGCCCGGCCCCTCAGCTGTGACATGGGGGAGAATGGAGGTACCTTCCTCATAGGTCATGGCGAGGATTCCGTGAGCCGATATTTAGGGGCTTAGATCAGTGCCGGCACCCTGCAGGTGCTCCTGACTTACTGCGACTATGACAGTGGCACCCTCTCCAGGGACGAGCACCACAGAGTTCCCACGAGTCCCAGGCGGTGTGGGCCCAGGACTGCTGGGACCCGGGCTCGGCAACTCCTTGGTCCTCTCTGTACTTGACCTCTCACCCCATTCTCTTTAACACAGTGACATGGGGAACTCCGCAGAAGGAAGGGTGGGGCAGAAGGACACATGTTCTAGACACCCCCATTTACCTTCATTTCCTCATTTCCAAAGAGAAAGAGGATGAAGAAGCTGGCTCCTCTCTGCAGGGCCAAGCGGGGCCACCGGGCCTCGGCTTGCCAGCGCTCGTTGTGCAGCGTGTTGCAGATGACGTGGGGCTTGGTGGTGTGGAAGCGAGGGTTGAAGTGGATGGCAATATCCGGCCGGGGATGCAGGCTGCAGCCGCACTGGAAATCCACCTGGAACCTGGTGGGAGGCGGGGCTTTCAGAGGGAACTTCCGGTCAGAGGCCCCAGAGACCGGAAGGCAGAGAGGAACCCCCAAGCGGATGAGCACTCCCTTACCTGCGTGCATCTAGGGGTACCTCTCCTTGTAGCATGACCATCTTGCCTGCACGCAGGCCACCAAAAATTGTCGTGACATAAGGAACCACCTGAACAAGGGGAGAAACCCATCCATACACGGGTGGAGAAAAGGCCAAGGGACCCTTACGTCGGAGTGGTAGAACAAGAGAACTCAGCTCTCCTGCCCCTAACGGAAAATGTCCTTATGGTGCAAAATTAGTTTTCTCTGAAACATTCTCTTCCACCTTTTCCCCTTTCCTGGACTTTCACCGTCAAAGCCGCACGGCCCCGGGGAAGCCGAATTCAGCTCCACTGCCCCTTGGAG
>NW_006435764.1:6996003-6999099 GCF_000325575.1 Pteropus alecto
TCCCATCTCCTAGGGCACAGTAGTGTCCCCAGTGAGGCTTGCTGTCCACTGGATGCCAACCTGGCCTTCAGAAGCCTGGTCTCGAAGCTCCCTGAGGATTTTTTATTGGCCGGAGCTGGGGAACTAGGAGGCAGAAGGATGGACCAGCTGGGACCTGAGCATGGACCATGACACGGACATCTGGAGAGATTCGTAACCAGGGCCCAGCCTAGCCTCCCGGGCTCACGTTCCTAAGCAGAGAAGCTGCCTGGCATTCTTAAAATACAGCGTATACTTTTCCAGCCCCCTTTTTCTGGGGCTGTTTCCTCTGCTCTCCCTCCACCCTGTGAAATCTGACTTGACTTTCAAGGCTCCTGACATCTTCCCGAGAATCATCCATTTCGGTGCCTGAACTATTTCTCCCTTCCCCATCCTCTAGAACGCTTAGCTGGTATGAATGGCTTGGCCTTTGGACGGCTGGCTTACAGGGAAACGTGTGGCTGGCTGTCTACACTGGGAGGCACAAACCGAAGCCCCGCTGTTCCCTCCCAAGGCTCAGTGCCCGGCCTTAGCACAGCCTGGGCTCTGAGCAGACGCTTGCAGAACCAATGGATGTGCAGCGGGCGCACCTCGGGCGGCGTCATAAGACCAGCCCTCATGTGGCATTCTCCACCTCCCAGCAGGCTTTGGAAGCCCAGGCCACATAGAAAGGGCAGAGACCGGACAGCACTGCCCCGCAGGTGGGAGGGAGCTCGCAGCCTGCAAAGCAAGGAGCGGTTGTAACCAGGGCAGCTGCTTCACCCCCTTGCTCGGGCACCTTGAGAGGTGCGGGAGCACCCACAGCCTCGCTGGGCTCAGCACTTCCGTCCCTCTCTCTTCTCAGGCTCTAAGCCTGGTCTGTAATTAACAGCGGATGCGATTCTTGTGAGAGAAGGGGGCCAAGTAACGAGAAAGTGATCGTTAGTGCTCATGAGTGGGAGGGTGGAGTCCACTGGGAGGTCAGCCTTCTGTGAAGCGTGACCAGGCTTCAGAAAATCCACGTGGGCACTGAGCACGAGGAGGAAGCTAGGAAGCTCCCACCCCTGACTCCCTTCCAGGCTGGAGGTGAAACTGCTCTTCTTGGGTACGTGGTGTCCCCCCAATGATACTACCCACTTGCCCGAGGTCCTCCTAGTCACCCATCATGCAGTAGGGGCCCAGCACTGTCTCCAGGCTCCACTCCTCTTAAAAATGCAAGGGCCCTGTGAACCCAACAGTCATTCACATCCAAGTGGGAATTAGCTGGTCAGCCATTTTACTAAGCTCAGGAGGGACTTTCCAGAGCCGGTGGACAGATGCTGGCGAAGCTGGGCCCAAGACTGAGGGCCTTTCCATCCCACCACCTGGGATCTGGACCCCGCTGGAAAGGAGGCCCCCTGAGACCTGGGAGGTTCCCAGTCTGAGTAGCTGCTCACCGGGTGGAAGACGGGCGGCTGCAGGATGAAGGTGTCAGGAAGCGGGTCCAGTTTTTCTCCAGGTGCCATGGGGGATGGGGCGCCAACAACTCCAGCTAATCCCGGTTCCAGGAGCCCTGCCCCCACTGGACAGACTGCCTTTCCTGGCCAGGATCCTAAGTGCCTGGGCAGCTTTCCCAGCTATTAGCCTCACCTGTGCCCTGCAGAGTCTTTAATGCTGTTCGAAGCAGGCCTGGGAGGTCAGGTCTGGGACAGCAGCGGTCCACCTCTGGTGTCACACCGCAGCTCTCGCCCCACCGACTGGACTGGGGCTGTTAGCAGAAATTCGTGTCCAGGGGTAGGAAACTCACACTAACCAACCAACCAATCAACCAACTAGCCCTTCTGAGTCTGAAGCACACTGGCTGGCTGTCCCAAGGGGAAGCTAGAAGCTGGCTCCTTGAGGGCTCGTTTGTGGTTTCTGGGGCTGCCCTGTGAGCCTTCCCGGGTCAGAGGCCGGGGAGCCGGTACATGTGGGCGGGTCCCAGGAGAAGCCCCGCCCCGGCTGCCTGGGTACCAAGGATCGGCTTCCCATTCGCCCCTCCTCTCCCCTCCCCACAAAAGGTTTTCAGCTCTTTCTCTCATTTCCTTGCCCCTTTCCCCACTGTTCTCAATTTTGTAAGTTTTATAGTCCCCTGGGGCTTCATTTCAGCATCAGCTGAAAGTGCCAGGGTCCAGCTGGTGTCACAAGAAAGTGGGTTGGGGGAGGGGTGTGAGAAAAGGGAAGGGAAATGGGAGAGCCCCCTAGGGCGCAGAAAAGGCAGCGTGGTGCAGTGGGGAGGGAGGCGCACACCGCTCTGGGGGAGACCTGCTTTGCTCAGCCTCTGCGCTAACAAGCTGTGTTTCCCCAGGACAAGTCACATCCCCTCTCTGAGACTTCCCTTCCCCTGTCTGGGACTCCCCTTGTTCCTCCGCACGTAGAGAGGGCAGCCGCGCAGTTTTCCCAGAGGAGGTCTGTGTCTGGGGGGTGGACTCAGATATCTGGGTTTTCATCAAGCTCCCCCATGATCGTTTGGATTAGAGTCGGTCCAGTTTGGTTTAAATTCCCATAAGGTTTTTTCCTTTAAAAAGCAACGCAACCGCTCAGCTCTACCCTGTGTTGGGAGGTCCCAGCATCTGACCGCTGTCAGACTGGGCAGTAGGGAGTTCCTGGCAGGACTAGGCTGGGCAAAGGCTCAACCGCGTACAAGGGGTGCTGGGGCAGTGTGTGTGGGGGTGGGGGGCAGGTATCTGAGCTGCTACTCAAGGGCAGCAGCCTCAGTGTCACCAAAAAAGCTTGTTAGAAATGCAAACGTAGGGACCCCCACCCCAGGCCTGCTGAAGAGGGAACTTTGGGGGCAGGCCCCAGGAATTTGCATTTTAACATAGTCTCCAGCAGTGGTGACTTAGGTGCTAACTGGCAGGGCTTGGTAGGTATGCAGCAGAGCAGTTTGTTCAGATCTTGCTGGGAAGGTGGAATTGGGCTGCTGAAGGGGCTTTGTGTGGGGATATTTGATCAGAGGTGTGTGCAAGAAGAATAATCTATATACAAGGCTGGAGAGGAAAAACCAGAGGTGGAGAAACCAGTTGGGCAGGGACCTGGAGCCCTGCCCTGGGAATCAGACCTGGATTCTGGTCTGAGGCA
>NW_006435764.1:6999134-7003969 GCF_000325575.1 Pteropus alecto
TCCCAGAGGCAAATGCACGACTTCCTCCTCCCCATCCCGGCTTCAGTTTCAGTCTGGGAATCCAACAGGGAGGACGTGCTAGCTGGCTGGGGCTGCTGTTACAAAATTGCACAGACTGGGTGGCGTCAACGACGGAAATTTAATTTCTCACAGTTATAGAGGCAAGAAGTGCAAGGTCAAGGTCAGTTTTTTTCTGAGGCCTCTCTCCTTGGCTGGCAGATGATCACCTCTTGGTCTGTGTGTTTGTGTCCCAGCCTCTTTTCATGAGGAGACCAGTCATATTGGATCAGGGCCCACCCATAGGACCTCATTTTACCTTAATTACCCTTCTAAAAGTCCTGATCTCCAAATACAGACACATATATTCTTGTTACCAGGGGTTGGGACTTCAACATGTGGTTTCGAGGGCGATACAGTTTAGCTCACAACAGAGGAGTAGCTATAACTGTTCTCTTTCTGAAACCCAAGGTTATTGCCACAGTCAGGAGTGGGGGCTGGCGAGGGCCTGCAGTCGGGGCGGGGGGGAGCAGCTGAGGGAAGGTGCAGTTCATTTCTCTTTTCAGGTGACTCTGATTTGGGGCAGCTTGGGACTCAGTGGGGCTCAAAGCACCCCCAGAGCTTGTTGAATATGAGTGCCTTCAGAATAAGAGGGGGCCTTAGTGCCTGCTGGTCTGTCGGGGGTGGAGGAAGGCAAATCCATCTTTCTGAGTCAGAGAGAGGGGTAACTTGTGGGAGAACGCTGTTGATGACCCTGACACTGGCAGGGGACATTTCCCCTCTCCCCGGTGCTGGTGTTCCCCACAGCAGCTCCCCACTCCCTGTACGTTTCCCTCAGAGTACTTATCATAACTTATCATAGTGTATTGAAGACTTATTTAATGTTTGTTTCTTCATTACCCCGACTCTCCAAATATAAGTTCCATGTGGGCAGATTTATTCTTACACCCTCAGTACTGAGCAAATGCCTGACGTAGAGCAAGTGCTCAAAATGTATTTAAAGAATGAATGACTATAACGAGGGATGGTTTATGGCTCCCATTCAGTCCCTTCCTCCTCCTCTGTCTTTCCCCCTAGCAGATGTGGAATTGTGGCCCAAACACAAACTAGTCACATACTTTTCTAACTGGCCTCAGATTATAATGGAGGCAATTTTACCTATATCTGCCAATTACTAATTCATAGCCTGGGAGTCATAATCTATGGTCAGGGATCGCAAGGTGCCCCACACTCCCCGATTCTTCAATCCAGCAGCCTCTTTCACAATCCCCGATCTCGAATGGGTACTATTGCATAGGTTAACTTACTTTGGTTTACATCTCCACCCTTTTCTTCTATCTGATTCCTTTCTAGGTCACTGGAACCTCTCACGGATCCTCTTTCTCGAGGGACCAGTTTTGTGTCATCCTGGAACAGAGGGTGGGATAATTAAGAGGAATACTAGGCCAGAGGAACTGACAGAACCTGACAGCTGGATGGAGAAGGGAAGCTAGCGAAAAGGGACCCCCAAAGTGACTCCAGCATCTTGAATCAAATGATTGGGAACATTCTGGTGGCGATAGTGAAAGACAGGGAGGCTGCAGGTATAATCTGGAGGGGTGGTGAGCTAGTTAATTCCACTCACGACCATCGTGGTGGAGGTGGGGGTGCAGGAATCAGTCCGGACAGAGCCTGGACATGGGGGATAATCAATCAGTATTTTTGAAGGCATGAAGGTGCTCCCATCTAAAAGCATGTTCATACATTCTTGAGAAAACACTTCTGATTTTTTTTGGTGCCATTCTGCCCTATTTTAGTGGCTGCGGCCGTTTTTCGTAGCCGAGTGCTGTGGGTATTAAGTGGAGCTGGAGCAGCAAACAACCTTGCTTTCAAGGAGCTTCCGGTTTAATTGGAGAGACAAGACACACATCACAAGAGAGAAAAAATAGGACAAAACCAGCTTTTCAATTATCTTCTTTACCCCAAAGAGATGGAATCATTTGGACAGAAATATCGTAAAATGGGGAAAAGAACAAGCATCGCCCATAACCTCAGGAGGCTGACACAACACTTCTCATTCCTTTGATGTATATCTTACTGTGGTAGAGGAAGAAATTCTTTCTACCCTTTTAGATTCTTCTGGCTGGTCTAATAATGAAATTAACATGAGACAGGTTAACAAGAGAAAATAACCAAATTTAATTGCATACATGCATATGGGAACCCCCACATGCATGCGAGGGTCAGAGACCCCCATATACACGAGAGGTTCCTAGACAGAAAGGGAAAATGAGGTACGTGTGACATCTGAGCCAAGGATGGGTAAGGCACCCGGGGCTTCAGAGGGGAGGAAGGGCCTTGCGGGATGATAAGAAGAGCAGATGTTTAGTAATTAGAAGTTTGCCCTGCCCTATGGCCAGGACGTAAAAAGTTATGTCCAGTAATAACTCTTATCATGGGCAAGGTCCCAAATTTAAATTCTTCACACGATGCCACAGGAGCCTCCGAAGGCCTCATCTGAGCGACGTGACAACCGGGCGTTAGTAGACCTTCAGGGGCTATTCTAGGAAGAGGAAAGAAGACTTCAGAGGGAAGACCGGAGATACAAAAAGGGATGATGAGCAAAGGTAGCGGCGAACATACAGGCAATCTAAACAAACGTCTGTATAACATCATAATGATAATGATTAAAAAAAAATGTGAATTCTGGGTCTAAAATGGGCAGGACTAAAATAGCACGAGAGGTGAAGATTGGAGAAAAAGCATTCTAAGATCCATTTCAGAGGGACGTCCAGGATCTCACTTTCAGACTAAGCATGCACGTCGAAATTTCAAGGACGATAAGTACATGTAAGCTTCCAAAGGAATAGAGGGAAATGTAATATACTCAAGATCAGATCTTTATGAAGATTGTAAAACTCCACTGAACGTTGCTGAAGACCTAACAAATGGAGGGATATAGTATGTAATGGATTGGAAGGCTCAAATTCGTAAAGATCAAAACCACCAAAGTGATTTATAGATTCAGTGTAATTTCAATCATGATGCCAACAGAATACTTGACAAGCTAATTCTGAAATATTTACGGAGGGGCCAAAGCCCAAGAATAGTCAGAAAACTCCTGAAGAGGAATAAGGAAGGGAAAAACTTCAAGATATCCATATATCAAGATTTACCATAAAGATATAGTAATTAATATCACATAATAGTGCACACAGATACATTTACCAGTGGGGTGGAATAACAATATTCCTACTCACTCATGAAAGCCTGACACCTGACAGAGGTGGCCTTGATCATCGATACTGGGGAAGGAGAAATTATTGATGTGTTTATTTTTATATGGAAAATCAAATTGGATCTGTGCCTTATACACACACACACACGCACACACACACACACACACAGACACACACACACACAAACCAATGTACCTTAATCTATAAAAAAAGACGAAACTCTGAAACTTTTACAAGGAAATGTGGAATATTTTTCTGACTTTGGGGCAAGGAAGGACTTCATGAAAAGACACAGAGCTAAGAAAGGATTGATAAATTCTACTTTATTAAAGTCAATAACTTCATCAAAAACTTCATAAAGGAGGTGAAAAGACAAGCCATGAACTGGAACACAATGTGTGTAAACAAATACAACAGGAATATATAAACAGCTCCCGCAAATCAATAAGAAGACGACTGCAAAGAAAAATGGGCATTTTAAAAAGAGGTCTTCTAAATGGCTAATAAATTTATGTAAAAGTCTCAATCTTATTAGTGATCAGCGAAATGCAAATTAAAACAAGTGAAATACTATTTTATATCCACTCGCCTGGGAAAATTAAGTGTGATGGTACTAAGGGTTGCTGAAGATTTAAATCCACAAGAATTCTTACACCTTCATGGTAGAAGTGGAATCGGTATCACCAGATGGGAAACCGTTTTAGTGTTTATTGCAAAGATGAACATTTGCATACCTTCCTCCATCCTATAGATCCTACACTAAGTCCTACAAAATCTCTTGCATGCGTACCTCGGGACACATTTTGGGTTCTTTTCGATAGTTTCTCATTTCAGGTTTAAGAAAAAAAAAAGTACCTTAATCGCCGGATCAATAAATTGTGGTTTATTCACATAATAGAATATTTTCTATTCGAGAAAACGAATTGTATATCTATACACAACATGTATTATACATAGGATCAACTTTGAAAGAAGCAGCTTGCAGAAGATGACATACAGCATGATACCATTTTTATAAAACTTCAAATGAGCGAAACGAAACCATATATTTAGAGAGACAAACGATTTAAAAACAAGAAACATTTAAAAACCTAGGGCATGGTAGACACAAAACTCAGGAGAGAGGTTACATCTGGCAGGGAGGGAGATGGGATGAGGGACGAACACAGGTAGGAGGCGCACCTACGCTAGGTCCTCATGGAGGATGGAGTATTCGTGGGTAGAAATTTGATTACCATGTTCCACAACTTCATGTATGCCATGTATTCTGTTGCAGATAGTACACGTTCTATATAACTTACATTAAAAACGAAAATATATAATAAAATATACACGTGAAAAAATACATAGAAAACTCTGAATCCCTCGAGATTTTAAGTCCGGAGTGTGCCTCCCCGGGCCCTCCTGACCCGGCCTCGACCGCGCTCTCCATCTGTCGCTTCGTGACGTTCGGCTCCTCCAGCCACACCAGATGCCACCTCCGAGCCTTTACGCACACTCTCCTGCGTTACCTCGCACCCCTGGAACAGCCTCCTGTGCCCCTTTCCCCGCCTTTCCTCTCAGAGCCGCAGGTCCCCGGGCTGTCGGGCGTCCCCGTCGCGCCGTCCCCGCTCGGGGACA
>NW_006435764.1:7004086-7023111 GCF_000325575.1 Pteropus alecto
CGGCGCCGCGGACCTGGGGCCGCGCCCACTGGGAACTGGCCTGGCGCGTCGCCCCTTGTGAGGCCCCGGGACCTGCGGAGCCGCGACAGCGGGATGGGCCTAAGCCCCGCCGCCGAGAGGAGGGGCCGGCTCCGCCTCTTTAGGCTCCGCGGGAGCCACCGCAAACTCACCTCGAGAACGGCAGGTATGGGACCAAATGACAATCAGCTGCTCCTCGACATGCAGCTGTGCCCCAGTGTTGGCCCCGCCGGAATGGGAACCCACCCCACCGAGCAGCGGTTGGGGAACAACCTGGGTCGTTCTCCAGGTACCAGCCTGGGTGGTTCTCCAGATACCAACTGGCCGTCTGGCCCCCAGAAAAGTCCCCACGTTTGCTTTCAAGGCTCTTTCTTGTAGATGTTTGTTGGTTGTGCCCAATGCCTGTTAAGCGTAATGAGTGAATATTTCGGAATGATCGTTTATCGTTAATTTAATCAAAGCGAGGCAGGCATCCGGGGACCCTCTTGGGTGTTTACCTTCCCACTGTATTTCAGATGGAAGCGGGACAGAGGTGGCAGCTCGCGGCAGGTAAAGAACGGCTCTCGCTCTACAGAAGCTTCTGTCGTCAGGTTTAGTCCCAGGTTTCTGTGATCTAGGATAGAGCCAACTCCAACTTCACTCTCTCCCTGATTCTGTCCGCGGGAATTCCAAAGTCTCTCCCGGAGGAACTGAGCCCTCTTCAGCATCTATACCCACGATCCCCTTCATTCATCCAAAAATTGATTGAAGGCTGACCAGGAGCCTGGCAAGGTTCTAGACTAGAGCTCCGAGCTCACTTTTGCTGTCAAGGTGCTCGTTTGAATCCTTTGACAAGTTTCAACCCCATGGAAGGCAATTGTGATTTAAATAGCATTGTTTTTTTTGTTTTTGTTTTTTTGTTTTTCTTGAATTAGGAGAATCTGTGGGATCTCAATCGTTGGTCCAGCTATCGCCGGAGGAGCCAAAGCAGGGTCCATTAGAACAGGGCAGCATCCAGCAGGGGTAAGGTTCTTTGCATGGACGGACTAGGTCTTTGGGTGGTAGAAGCCTTTTGAAGGACTGACTTTGCCAGCTGATCTCACTAACGGAATGATGCAATCTTCTTGTAAAGTTCCTCAGTTCACGTTCATTATAAACATGGTTTGCCTCTTTTTAAAATTCTGAGGGGCTGAAAGTTTCCAGAAGAGCTATACTGAAAATGGGGGTTACCTCCCACCCCCATTCACTATCCTTTGGAGAAGAGTTAAAGCATGGGGTTAGTAACGTACCAGAAATGTACGTGTGCTTTTTCATTTCACCCTCTTGACAACTCTGTGAGACAAATATTGTCATCTCTTTTAAAGATAATCGAACCGACTTCAGATAGATTAATTTACTAACTCAAGGTTGGACTGCAAGTATCAGAGCCAGGCTTCGAACCCCGGCCTTTCTGTCTCCAGTATATTCCACTCTATTCTCTAAAAAGCATATTCTTACCTTCAGTTTCGATTCTCTCTTGCAACATTTTATTTCAAGGGGCAAAATATACTAATTTCTTTCACGTCACTTGCAGTTACGGTGTTGCGACTCAAAAAGATTTCTCAGAAATATGGAGCTAATTATTGGAAGAAGCAGCTCAAGAGTTCAAGGGGCTGGACTCTGGCAGTGGGACCGGGAGCGAGAAGGGAGGGAGCAGAGGCCTGTTGCATCTCATTACAAGAGCCATTATGTACTGTTACCATTTTTATAAAGCTATGTGCAAGTGTCACTTTGATAAACACTTAAAAGAGTGTATGAGCAAACAAAAAAATTCTAAAAACTACTCATTGGTGCCATTAGCATTTTAAAACAATTGTCTGAAAAATCAGCAAACGATAGTTACTTTGTGTGACTGGTGGTACAGAAGCAAACTTCAGGGGAGAGTTATTTCCAAGAATCTCAAAACTGAAAGATATCTTCAAATCACAAATATGAAGTAATATAGAATTTCCGATAATTGTGAAGCAATGTTACTTATTCACTATATGATCACAAAATTCATTTAGGGAGAAGCCGGTCATCAACTCGGAGACCATACTCAACGAGAAGAGAGCAAAGTCAGATTCAGCCCTGAAGTCCAGGAGTGCAGGCAAGTTAACCAAGCAAACAGCTGAGGTGAGTATCACAAGAATCCTTAATACATATCTCTAACATCCCAGTGACTTCTCTACATGCCGTATTTTAGTTTATTTAGGCTGTGTGGCAGGTCAAACTGCACACTGATTTGGGATGTTGGTGATATCTTTTTCATTTTTTAAAAAGGGCTTTATTGAGCTGTTTATTGAGCTTTGTTGCTAACCGACACTCTGACAAATGACAAACAGTAAACTGCACATATTTAGAATATACGGTTGAATATATCTTAACTTATGTATATACCCGTGAAACCATCAGCACAACCAAGATAATGACTGTCTCCAACTCTCTCCAACCTTTCTTTCTTCCCCTTTGTAAGCTCCTCCCACACTCCTCACCCTACCCCCATCTGCGGGCAACAACTGGTCTGCTTTCTGTCACTTATAGATTAGTTTACATTTTTAGAGATTTATATGAATGGAATCATATGTGCTCTTTTTGTGTGTCTCCTTTCACATAATTTCACATAATTATTTTGAGTTATATCCATGTAGTTGCAAGTTATCAGTAGTTCATTCCTTTTTATTACCGAGGAGTATTCCATTGTACGGATATATCCATTATTTATCCATATCCACTATTTATCCATTCACCTCTTGATGGGTGGTTTCCAGCATTTGGCTGTTACAAATAAAGCTGCTAGGAACATTTGTGTACGAGTCTTTGTATAGATATATGTTTTCTCTTGGATGAATACTGAGGAATACAATGTGTAGATCACGTGGTAGAAGTACGTGTCACTTACTTTTTCCCGAAGTGGTTGTGCCGTTTCACATTCCCACCAGCGTTGCGTGAGAGTTCCAGTTCCTCCACATCCCTGTCAGCATTTGATATGGCCAGTCTCTTTAATGTTAGCTATCGTAACCGATGTGTAGGTATCATGAGTAGCAATGTTCAACATCTTTCCATATGTGTGTTTTTCTGTTTTGTTTTGTTTTGTTTTGTTTTGATCAAATATCAGCATTTGATATGGCCAGTCTCTTTAATGTTAGCTATCGTAACCGATGTGTAGGTATCATGAGTAACAATGTTCAACATCTTTCCATATGTGTGTTTTTTGTTTTGTTTTGTTTTGTTTTGTTTTGCCATCCATATATATCTTCTTTGGGAAGTGTCCAAAATTTGCCCTTTTTTTTTTTTCCCTCTTGGTTTGTGTGTTTGTGTGTTTGAGAGTTCTTTAGAAATTCTCCGTACCGGTACTTCATCAGATAAACGCTTTGCACTGTTTTCTCTCAGTCTGTGTTTTGTGTTTTTATTCTCTTAACCATATCTTTTGAAAAAAAGTTTGAATTTTGATTTAATTTATCAAAATTATGCCTTTATTGTTCTAAAAAAATCTTTGCCTAACCCAAGAACACAAAGATTTTTCTCCTATTTTCTTGATATTTTATAGTTTTAGTTCTTACGCTTATGTCTTTGATACATTTCGAGTTAATTTTTGTGTATGGTGTGAGATATGGATCAAAGTTTATTTTTTTTCCTTAGGAACATCCAGTTGTTTCAGCATCATTTGTAAAAAGATTCTCCTTTCCCCACTGAGTTGTCTTGTCATCTTTGTAAAACATCGGTTATCCATGTACCTGTGGGTCTCTTCTTTGTTCTGTTGATTCTTTGTCTATTGTGAGGCCACTACCATACTATCTTGATTACTGTGGCTTTATAATAATTCTCGAAGTCAAGTAATGTTAGCCCTCCAACTTTATTCTTTTTCAAAGTTAATTTTGGCTATCCCGGATTCTACAAAAGGCTTGTTGGGATTTTAATTGGAATTATATCACATGTTTAAGAGAATTAGCATCTAAACAATATTGACTCTCCTGAACCATAAACAAGGCATTCTGTTTATTTAGATCTTTAATTTCTCTCAACAATGTTTTATATATTTCAGTGTACAGGTCTTGCACATCTTTTGAAAGATTTGCAGATCTTTGGTCAATATTGCATAATTTTGATACAGTTGAAAGAGTTTTTCAAAAACTTACAACTTCAATTTTGAAAATTTGAAATTAAAAGTATTCAATTTCTGATTGTTTGTTGCTAGTAATTGACAATACAATTGATTTTTTATATTTATCTGTTGGAGAAAGTCTACTATTACAATTACTGCCGGGTTCACTGTGATATTGCATTATTCTCAATTATATAAGGTGAGACTCTTGATCTCTGTAGCAACTTGATCTCTGTAGCAAAAGATTAACCCTGACAGACATTTTTATTTCGCATAATATGATAGAGAAGGTCTTAGCTGGACTGTTTAGGAATATAGTGGTGTCGATGATTCCAGCATTATTACCAGGCTAATGAATTATCAAGCCCAACCACCAATAAGGATCTCAGTTTCTTCTTAATGGGTATTTCCACAGGATACTATGATTTCTAGAATATTTCAAGACCATTTTGCTCAAAAGATATTCTAAAGCACTGATTTATATTAATAGAGAACAGAACAAGTCATTAACATGACTATTCATGAAACCTCCACATTGCACAGTATAACAGGGTTGATTCTTGTAAATGTTTTCAATTTAATACTTTATGAGATCAGCTTCTTTAGCACATTTTATGATGCACAAAGTTACCGCTGCCTCTGTAGCTGCAGGGTGGCCATCAACTTTCAACCCCTTAGGAGGACTCCTTTAAAACAGACATTTATACAGACTTGCATTTTTCAGATTAAGCTCTGGGATCTCATTCGATAACATCATAAGCAAAAGCAGACCTGTAGGATGACTCATCATTACTGGCAAAATGTAGTGAAGCAATGTCTAGGATTTTACTTGATAACGGCAAAATAAGGAGTATATAGCATTGCTTCTCTACGGATTTTTTGTTCAGAGATCTGGAAGGATGTTTTTGCCCCCGGGGTCCTCACAGGCTACTGGGGGAAATAGGAAGAAAAGAGCTTACATTACAATGCGATAAGCTGCAGCATCACCAGCTTCCTGTGTGAAATTTTGTATAACATTAATACATGGTTTCGTTCACTTTCCTCTCTTTTAGGATTTTGGGCAAAAACCTGCCATGATGTGTCACTTCAAACTGTTCTGTTTTTACCTTAACCTGATTGAGATCTGCGCATGTATCTTTGATGGGTGTTTACTTTCACCTTCTCAAATGTCGCCTGTTCTCCCATGCCGTTTTGAGGCCCCAGATGCATCCCTTCAATCATTTAACTCCTATTTCTGCCGCTTTCACCAAGCCATGTATATATCCTTTAAAATACATAGAATACACAGAATTACTCACTGCTCTGTGTAACGGGGGTGAATCAATGCCAAATAGGACAGATGAGATCAATGCACCATGACATCCCAGCACGTGAGGAATGCCAGCCAGCTCTTTTCCTTAGAGGAGGCCTTAGAGATCGCTGACTATGGACATAGATCCACCCACCCCTCCCCAGCTACCTGCTCTCCTTTTTTTTCTACTCTCTCTATCCATAGATCATCTTCAAATTCATCTCGTATCACTCCCCTCCCCTCCTCACTCTGTACCATCTGTCCCAGCTTCCTTCCTGAACCTCTGATGGACCCAAGTCTTTTCTTCCTCAGGGCCTTTGCACTTACTAAATTGCACTTAACTGCTCGTCCCTGGTTTTTCGAAACTAGGCCATACGTGCTGTTATGGACCCCAACCCAACCCAACTCATGTTGAAAATCTAATCCCAGTACGGCTGTCTCTTTGGAGTAAGAAGTGATGAAGGTTAAAAAGATGGGGCCCTGATCCGTTAGGATTAGATGAGTGCCCTTATAAGGAGAGATACCAGAGAGCTTACTGTCTCTTTCTCTCCCCCCACACAACGAAACAGTCACATGAGTTTACAGTAAGATGGCAAATGCCTACAAGCCAAGAGAAGAGGCCTCAGAATGAAGCCTACCCTGCTAGCACATTGACCTTGGGCTTCCAGCCTCCAAAACTGTGAGATAATAAATTTCTGTTGTTTGAGGCACCCAGTCTGTGGTATTTTGAATGACAGCCCGAGCGGACTGATATATGTCTTTTCTTGGGAAAGGCCTTTCCTGGCCTCTCTATCTGAAAGCCAACTGCTGAGTTCTCAGTGTGCTCTTGAACTTGGTCTCTTCCACTTTGCCAGGCCCCCCTTGCTGCTGATTACTCTTTTTTTCTCTGCCATCTTCAATGTCTCCCTGTCTGCTGGAGCCTCACCACCAGAAGTCACACGTGCTATTGTCTTTCCCATCTTGAAAATGCCCCCCGCTTCATCCCTTGTTTCTCTTCATTTCCCATCGACCCCTTTCCACATTTATTCATTTCCCGTTCCTCCCATTCACAACCCTTATCTTGAAAGACTCGCCTGCCCTCCTGTCTCTCATTTCCTACTTCCTCCTTCCTGTCTAACTCATGCCAGAAAGGCCTCCAGCTCCACCATGATCTACCTTTCCATATAAATTTTAGGATCACTCTGTCGATTTATTTTTGAAAATGCCTACTGGTATTTTAAGGGGGATCGTGTTTAATTTACAGATCCATTTGGTGAATCGCCACCTTAATATTATAATTTTCCAGTCCACGAACATGAAACGCCTTTTCATTTATTTAAATCTCCTTTAATTTCCCTTGGCCAAAATAATATTGAAAAAGAACAACATTGTTTAGGGAAAATGTGGCGTACCCATAAAGCGAAGTACCGATGCATGCTACAACACGGATGAGTCCCAAAAACATTATGCTACGTGAAGGGAACCAGACGCAAGAGACCACGTATATGATCCCATTTATATGAAATGTCCAGAAAAGGCAAATCTGTAGAGACAGAAAGTAGATTAGGGGTTGCCTGGGGCTGTGGGGAGAGGGTAGGGGAAGAAAGGTGAGTGATGCTGTGGGTACAAGGTTGCTCGGGGCTGAGGGCAGGAAGCGGGACTGACTGCAGATGGGCATGAGGAATCTTTCTGGGATAATAGACACGTTCTAAAATTGGATCGTGGTGATGGTTGCACAAACTCTGTGAATTTACTAAATGTATCGAATTGTGTACCTAAAATGCGTGAGTTTTATGGGATGTCAATCATACCTCAGGAACGTGTTAAAAGAAACAGGCGGAAAACTCCTTTACTTCTGTGAGTTCTTGCCCTGGCGGATGGTGGTCCATCCGTTAGAGAACCAGAGCTGGGAACAGGGAGGAGAGAGAGGCACAACCTTAAGGAAACCAGACTAACTGAGCAAATTGCTGCAAACTTGGGAGTTTGGTCGAGTTGATGGGTGGGTGGGGTGGTTCTTATCTCCCACCTGGCTCTGACGGCCAGCAGGCCTTCTCCAGGAGGAATCAGAGAGCAGGGCGTCTCCCCAGCACCACTCGGGGACAAACTCGGGAGTAGTTTGGGAGGGATGAGGAGTCTGCGAATCAGAGCTTAGATTGAATATTTATGGCACTGAGCACATTACTGGACTTGGAAGGATGTGGAATATGAGCTTTTTTTTAAGTGTGGGTTTGCAGTAGCTAAGCTCTGGGTTTTCTTCCTTTCCTTCCTCCCTTCCTCCCTCCCTCCCTCCTTCCCTCCCTCCCTCCTTTCCTCCTTCCCTCCTTCCCTCCTTCCCTCCTTAAACATTCACAGAGCACCTTCCTTCCTTCCTTCCTTCCTTCCTTCCTTCCTTCCTTCCTTCCTTCTTTCTTTCTTTCTTTCCTTTCTTCTTTCTTTCCTTCCTTTTTAAATTGTAGAGAGAGCACTTAACATAAGATCTACCTACAACTCTTAACGAGCTCTTAAGCGCTCAGTACTGTATTGTGCTCACACACAGTGTCTATCAGATGATCAGCCTCTCTCTGCCAGGCCTCTTTGAAAAGGCAGAGTATGGGCAGTCACGGGCCAGTCAGGAGACAGAAGCCACACAGTGGGTTAAACAAAGGAAGTTTAAGTTAAGGTACGAGGAGACTCATATGGTCTCCCAGGGCCGAGGAAGGGTCCTCATGGAAGGAGAGATGTGGAAAGGGTTCAGACCTTGTTGGGGAGGTATGGATAGCAGGGAGGTTTGTCTGGCCAGGCCGGAGCTGGTCTGCAGTTGCTAGGCCAGGGTGACCCTCTGGACTGCAGGGCTGAGTTGGCTATCAGCAGCTGGTGGTGTGGGCATGCAGTGGGGTGGGGGGGAGCTCAGGGCCACAGGCGGGCCATGCAGGGGACTGCGGAAGGAATCCAGAGGCCAGCAGGGGCAGGAGGCTTTGGGGCACTGATTTCTCTGCCAAGAGGGCCCCAGAAAGGTTACCACCAGGCCAAGGCTGCAAAGTTATGGGGTCTGAGGGTTCTGGGCGCAGGCAGAGCTCCACCAGATGACATGCCCAGCAGCCCGGCAGCGCAGGAGAGCCCCTTCCTCTCGCAGTGTCCCTGTAGCGCCCTCTATTGAGAAAGCCTAACACCACGCTCAGTTTCAAGGGGAAACGCTTCAAGGAGTTCGGTCACCCAGCACAGAGCGTTTGCGAAGGGTGCGTCCGGAGCTGAGCGGCATTGCATTGCTAACTGGCACAGTTAGTCTCGCTGGCTTTAATAATGAGAGCGATAGCAGGACAGGGGCGGGGGTGGGGGTCCTTTGTTCCTGTGTGTGCAGAGAGCTTCTCCAGCCTGGGTTTCTGTGAAGGGAGCCATGTCTTCAGGCTGAGCGGTAGCTTGTCCCCAAACAGGGTCTCTGGAGCTCCTGGGACGTGTGCGGTTTATTTTATTATATTTCTTCCATCACAGGGAGAACCGCGACCCAGGCCCGGAGACCTGATTGAGATTTTTCGCATTGGCTATGAGCACTGGGCCATCTATGTGGAAGACGATTGTGTGGTCCACCTGGCTCCCCCAAGTAAGAGGGGACACGTTCCCAAAATATTGATATTTAAATTTAGCAAAGTAAGAGAAGTGCACTTAATTATCGTGTTCCTCAACTGCTGCCTTACTTCAGCGATAAAACACCCCGAGCATTCCTGGACCTTAATTTACTATGCGGTAGAGCTTGGTCTCTGTCTACTGAACACCACTGCGTGTCCCCAGGTGCCCCGACTGCCCGGACCATCCTTTTTTTTTTTTGTTTTTTTTAAACTGCAAGAACGTGAGCCTCCATCTGTGTTGACACCAGCTCCACATCCTTCCTCACATTCTCTAGGGTTCCCTGGAAGGGACGCGCTCTGATTGTCACTTGTTTCCTATTGTCCCCAAATGCTGCTTCTGGCTTCCTCATTGCCTTCGGCACCCGCACCCTCACCTTGTCGCCCGGCTCCGCCACCCTCCGCGCGGACGCTGTTCTGCTTTCATTACTCAGGCAGCATTAACACAAGGCTGAGGCTAAACTGGTGCCTAATTCGATTGGCTGGAGGTTTGGTGACGAGGAGGAGGAGGACGAGATCATAGAAGATGGGAGCACCAGGATGGGAAGCAACTCAAAGCTGGACCACTGGTCACAGTGGCCACCTCGGGAGGCGGGACTTGGGGGGGCATGGGAGAAAAGGAGGGCAGGGGCCCCACGGCACATTCTTTGATTCCTGTGTGTTTTGCGTCCTGCGCACGTTCTGCCCATTCAAGATTAAATGGCGGAAGGGCACTGGTGGTGGCCACGCCTTGTTCGCCGTGCTCACCCCCGGGTGCCGTCCGCTTCCGCTGGCCCAGCCTCTCACCTTGCTGGCACCTTCTTGGGAGCCCACGCGATGAACACAGAAGTGGCTTCACATCACATCCGCCCCTCTCCTTCCCAGGAGACTCCCTCTCGTGTCACCAAAGAGCTCATTAATAGTTACGTCCCCCACCTTCCCCAGCAGATCTTTCTCTAAAAATGACTTCTGCCATCTCTGTTTCGAAAGCTGAAATCTTTTTGAAATCGGCAGATTTTTCTCTTAATATGTAGGAAAAGAACAAGGGACATTTCCTGCTCTCAAACAGCTTACAAAGGGGGAGGGTACACACGTCGGCAAAGAAACAGTCCTGGTTGCAAGTTGCTGCCCCCCTAGCCGCGGGTGGGTTCCTGACCCCCTCGGAGCCTCTGTCTCCTCTGAGGACTGAGTATGACAATACAGCAGCTTTCAGACGTTTCTTCTCTCAAAGCTGCGGAGCCTTGTTTTCAAACAGACCCTTCATGAGGATGCCAATATTTGAGTAGATAAAAAGGGCAGAGTGGCCCTGCGTGGAAGCTGGTTGGAATGGGCCCCCGCCAGAGCCCGCTCTGCTTGGTCTCGCCTGTGCCCCTGCGGTGGCCTGTCACGGAGCCACGTGACAGCCCCTACACGTAGGGGTGCCTGGCACGCGTTTGTGAAGATTCCTGAAGACTGGTTAGGGAAGCGAGACCCAGATCCAAGAGTTTTATAAGAAAGAGGTGGCTGTGGGGGTCAGAAGCAGGGCAAGGCAGAGGCTTCTCGGGAAAGCCGTTCATCCAGCTCCCCGTCCTCTGCCGTGCCTTCTACAGATGGTGCAACTGAGGCCCCCAAGGGCCGGCAGCTTGCCCAGCGTCTTAGAGTGAGCCACCGCTCTGCCCCCGCGTCCCTTGCTTTCCAACTTTTGTCTGCCTCTGGCTTGTAGGTGACGATTTCGAGGCCGGCAGCATCACCTCGATCTTCAGCAACCGGGCCGTGGTGAAGTACAGCCGCCTGGAGGACGTGCTGCACGGTTGCTCCTGGAAGGTTAACAACAAGCTGGATGGGACGTACCTGCCGCTGCCCGTGGACACGATCATCCAGCGTACAAGAAAGATGATCAACAAGATAGTCCAGTACAGCCTGATCGAAGGGAACTGTGAGCACTTCGTCAACGACCTCAGATACGGCGTGCCCCGCAGCCAGCAGGTAGGGCGCCCGCTGAGCTGTCTTGGGGTTCACCTCGTCAGTGATCAGCAAGATGATCAGTGGTTTCACGTTATCTGTTGCGCTGATGGGCCTTCTGTTTCTACAGGACTTTACGATTCATTTTTGTTCTTATTAACCCATGGAGGAGTCGAAAAGGCACTGGGCCACACAGTAAGACCACCTGTGGAGTCTGGCGTGGCCATGGACTAGCCTGGTCTCCTTGGTCCAGTCATTTTACTTCTGAGACCATTTGTTCCTTTATAAAATAGGGATAAATGGAAGTAGATACTTTATTGCTAAAGTTACAAGCTAGCAGCCCACAGACATGTTTTGCTTGGATGACTACGATTTTTTTTTTAATGACTTGCCGACATTTAAAAAATATAGCAATTTTATATAAACAGATCTGGACTGCCAGCCTCTCCTGAACAGGCTGTTGGGCCCATGTTCCTGCCTGCCGGCACCCCGCGGGGCCGGGCCGTGGCTCGCCCGTTCGGTGGGTGTGGGAGAGCTGTGCCACCTGCCAGCTTCGTTCACACGACCTGCCTGGCCCACGCTGCATTGGGGTTTGCGGCCCCTGCTGTAATACAGGGCGGCGATAAAGTAAATGTGATACAGAACGTGGGAAAGGGCTTGGAAAGCCTCAGTCCCTGTGACAGGGTGAGCTGCTCTCCTTAGTTCCCCATCCTTCCTCAGACCGCATGAAGCGGCAGAGGAGTATTTGTTATGTCCTTTGAAAGAGATAAAAATGCTTCACGAATTAAAGGTGGAAGGTGATTTTCTGTGTTTTTTTTTTTCTATGTTTCTTATTTCTCTTAATAAATACACTGGGCTCTAATTCCAGCACCACCCCCTCGCTATCGCTGTCACGTCTCTTGGTGACCGATGCAGGCCTCCTGTGCTCTTCCGGCCGCCCCCCCCCACTCGCTTTCACTCTCAGCACCTCCCCCTTCGCGCTCTGGCCCTCTCCTACATTCCCATCTCGTGGGACGCTCCAGTGCCACGGCTTGATAGGCTCTGGCATGAGGGATCTCGGTCCCATGAGCATTTGTACCGAGAAGAACCCCCCAGAGTCACGGGATTGTAGGAGGCCCTTCCTCCTCAGGAGCCTGGGCCCAGCCATCACGGGACCCAAGCCCAGGTCTCAGCTCGGACACTGATTCACTGTGTGACATTGTCCAAGTGAGCGCCCCTCCCCGGCTTTCAGATTCCCGGTATGTAGAATGAGGGCCTCACGGGCTGTGCCATTCTGAGACCTACACGGGAGGCAGACCCTGGGCAGAACGGCTCTGAGGGAGGAAGGGACCCGGAGCCCTGCGCCCTCCAGGGGAAAGGAAGCGCGTCTGCCTCAGATGTCTATCCCAGGCCGTCCTGGCTTCTCTGAGCCTCTCGCGGCATTAGGATCTTTGGAAACGTAGGCCAGTTCCTGAAGGAGGGTGGCGAGGTGGGGGAAGGGCAGGATGGTCTCTGAGTGTCCTGTGAACCGATCCGCTTTGCAGGTCGAGCACGCCCTGGTGGAAGGGGCCAAGGCTGCAGGAGCCGTTATTTCCGCTGTGGTGGGAAGCATAAGGCCCAAACCAGCACCTACCCGAAGATGCTGCGAACAGCAAGCGGAGAAGAGCTGCTGACGTCAGCATGGAGAACGGTCCTCCTTTGCTCCCCTTTGCCGTCCTCTCTCAGCGGCCCCATGTAAGAAAATTGCGAGCTTCTGGAAGGATCTAGAATGTATCCAGTTACCCCTCTGGAAATACATCCGATGTGTGTGATCATAGACCCGCTGACTCTCGGGGTGGGAAGAACCTCATATTTATCACGTAGCTATTGGGCACCGGGCAGTGAGCCAGGCGTTTCATATGCTGATTTCGCCTCCCGCTCTGTGGGCTCTGTGGGAAGGGGCCTTACTCGTTTCTTCGGCTGAGCCTAGCCTGGGATGCTTAAATACCATCTGAAGCCTCCGCTGGAACGTTTCCTGTAATGAAGAACTCTTTTCAGAAGTTTCTTTTATTGAACTCAAATGTCTCTAGCTTTTCTGTGTCACCCCAGTCCTACCCTCGGAGGCCCACAGTGCGGGGGAGGGGAGGGGGTCTCTAAGAAAACCTTCAGCTCGCTGCGGTTGGGGTGGGGGGACCACTCTGCCTTCGGCTACGAACACCTTTCCTAAGAAGTAGTTTCTCGTTTCTTGTTTCTTTTATTTTTTCTTCCTTTCATAAGGAAGTATTTCCTTTTTAAAAATTATACATCAGCTTTATTCTTTATTGTTTAAAAAGCCCTAATTTAAAGTGTACTCAATAAGACCACGTATCTTGCTTTTCTACCTTATAAGTACCAGAACACTTGAAATTTCTATTTTCACTGATTTCAGATGAATAGTTAGAATAATGCAATCAGCAGACTTCTACTGTATGAACGAGGGAGGGGAAGGGGGGATTTTTGTGTTTGGGAAGAATATCGACACGATGGAAGATCTGAAATTACGACTGGGGATTGGCATTGCCAGTCGAGAGCTGAAACCACCCAAGAAAGCTAGGGAAGGGCTCTCGAAATGCCTAGGAAATGTGAAGAGTGTGGAAGAGAGCAGGACGGAACCCCCAAAGTGTCCCCCTCGAGATCTGCGAGGATCTCCCATGAGCCTTCTTCCTATTTGGAGAAAATCGAGCTGCCACGAAACTTCATTTTTTTCTCTTTCTTTTCTTAGCAATCCACTCTGGCTTCTTTAAGATCCCAGACACCAGTGTCTGGGTATGTGTCTTCGATTGTCTCCCATCTGCCCTTCCCTAGCTCAGCGGCCTCTCTCTTTGCTTTGCATGGCATTTCCCATGCTGGTAGGTAGAGCACGCCCTCATTTCTATGAATCGCAATGAGGAAGAAGCCACTGCCCCTGGTTCCCACAGCCAACTCCTCTCCACCTGCCGAAAATCAGCTGAGTTTCCAGAACCTCTCCCTTCAGTCTCCTTTCTCATAAGGTCTGGGGTGAGACTTCCTTTCAAGCAGAACCCCACTACCCAAAATTTATATTTTAGAAAGTATATTAGCTTTGAACTAGCTCAGTTATGTATTACTGAACCTTTTGATCTGAAGATGACCTTGAACTCACAGGCTATACTAATTACGAATCAAACAAACTGGACGATACTCGATTAACAAACAAGCAACTCCCCCACGCCGGGGAGGGCTTAGTGACCTCCAAACAAAGCACTCATCCATCGCTCGCTTATGTGTGACAGGTGTGACAGGATAGGACAGAAGGGTACTTCAGGAGCATCTCAGGGCCGATGGTCACTCATTCATCCAACAAATATTTTTGAGTGTCGGCCACATCCTGGCTCCCCCGCCTTTGCCTGAACCCACAAGCGGTGGGCAGACACGGCGGTGAGAAGTTCTGAGTCGATTGCGAGGACACAAGGCACAGTGGAACACGGGGCGGAGACCACCTGTTGGACGGTTCTCTTCCCACTTCCGAGCTGTCCATCAAGGTGCAAGCTCTGGAATGCACGCCCCACCCTCTGCAAATGCAGGAGGGAAGGTTTCGTAAAGCGTCATTAAAAACCTGTAGCGCTTTCTGCATTCTAGGGTCAAAACTGAAATCCCCGCTTTGACTGGGACCACTTGGGTGAACCTTTTTTGATCTTGTCGGTATAAGACGCGTACCCACCGCTGAGGGGAGGATCCTAAGGGAAAGTAATCCGAACGCAGATGCTTCTGAGACGTCAAAAACTGGTCTCTTGTTTGCGTGCTTAATTTTTAGTGTCTATTCCTTTTTACTTTGGGGGGCTGGGTGAGTGGGGGCAGTGGTGGTATCAGTTTACTTGGCATATGTCGCAGAGGAGGTCAGAGAACTTGAACGTACTGTGTTCCTGGATGGTGGGGAGGCCCGGTATTGGTGACACGTGAGCCAGCAGGGGCTGCACACGATGCAGGTGTTTTGCTTCATGATGGCGAGGTGACTTCAGGAAACACCGCACAACCTCTGCAGAGATGGTGATGCTGAAGGGATCTGGATTCGCTGGCTAAGAACGAGCAATGGGGAGTGGAAAATATGTCTGTCGTGGATGCCGACCAAATAGAGGAGGGTGAGCCCCATCATGGGGGCAGCAGGCCAGAGGCTCAGGGCTGGACTGGACAGAGGGGGGCCCCTTGTGACACCAGTAGATATGAACTACTCCCCAGTTCCTATTTTTAGGTGTTTGCCTTCTGCTTATAACCTTTTGTCATTCCCAAGCCTCGTATTGAAAAGTGGAGTAAAAGACAGAGCCAGTGTGCATGGTTTGTAACACCCACGGGGGATGAGGCTCAGGGACCATGGGGAGGTGGCCGTGGGAAGCAAGCATGCAAAAGGGAGCGTGGTTCAAAAGGTAAAATTTTAGAGGGAAGAGTGACTCCCGAATCTGCAGCACTCAGGCTTATGTGACACCTTGTCAAGTGTAACATCAGGGCAGCGGGCGTTAGATTCGCTGCCTTCTGATGAGCATAGGCCAGGGGTCCCCAAGCCCCAGGCCGCAGACTGGTACCAATCTGTGGCCTGTTAGGAATCAGGCCACACAGCAAGAGGTGAGCAGCATGCAAGCGATCGAAGCTTCATCTGTATTTGCAGCCGCTCCTCAGCGCCAGCATCACCGCTTCAGCTCCGCCTCAGATCATCAGGCGTTACATTCTCATAGGAGCACCGGTCCCTGGTGCCAAAAAGGTTAGGGACCACTGGCGTAGACCATTTTGACCTCCACACTGTCCCTACTGAAATTTCTTCTATTGCTTGAGCAGAATAATCAATGCCTATGCAAACTCTAAGAAGGCTCTTTGAGCTGCTTAAAGTTCTATTCTTCCAAAGCTTCTGCAGCTGGGCAGACTCTTTCACAAGAAGAGAACTAGTTATGGACCCAGGCTGCTTTGTGGTCCAGAGGAAGTAGTTTGATTTCTGTGTGTGTGTTTGTTTGTTTGTTCTATGCTTGAGTACGGTGAGCATATTTTTTAAAAAACGTATTTTTGGTCAATCAGATTCAGTTTGCTAGGTTAAATGTAAACATTTTTATGCTTATTTTCAGAAAGATTGCCAAAAGTTCGACTTCAAAGATAAAGTGTGTCTGAGTTCAGAGCAATGTGAAGGGTGCTTTGTAAACGAGCAATTTTGGGTACTTCCAGTTCCACGTTCAAAGAAAGGCTTTTTGAGGAAGCCATGTGAGGCCACAGCTTCCTTGTCTTTCCATCTTGTTGAAAGATGGCTCCCCCCACCTTTGCCCAAATCCACGAGCAGTGATCAGGGTACGGCGAGAAGTTCTAGGTCAGAAAGACAGGGGACCCGTGGCTTCACTGGACTTTCCTGAGCAGTGGCTGCCACACTTAACATCAGCAGCAGAAGCCTCTCTTCAGGCATAATGTCATCGAGCCACCCGATGTCACGCCGGCAGCCGGAGGGGCGTCTGCCAGAGTGGGAGCCGTGACGGACACTCCCTGCCCACAGCCGATGGGAATAAAATAACAATGATGACACGATAGTGACATGCATGGAGTGTCACACAGTTCCGGACCTCGCTTTAAATGCTTTAGGACCCTCACTCACCCTGTGATTTCATGTGTTTGTCGTCTCCATGACAGACTCTGTGGCCCCGTAAACAGCTGCCCCACTCAGCCAGCTTTATCCAGTGCTGTAAGTGGGAAAAAGTTTAGAACTCCTTGACAAGTCTCCACTTGACAAAATAAGGTCAAGAGCTGCTTTATAATGAACTCAGAGATAAATAGGGGAAGAGGGTACTTAAGGCACAAAGATGCCTAATGATAAGGACAATTTGGGCCGGGCAATGGGAACACGGAGCTCTAATAACTGCTTATATAGGTCATTGACGATGCTGCCTTTTGGGGGCTCATACTCGGGACTACTCTGCAAGGCTGGCTCAGAAAGGGGGTCTCACTAAGCCTTGTCCATCAAGAACACACACACCCCCAGACTCAAAACACAAGGACCCTGGCGGATAGATGATATTAAGAAAAGTGTGGAAAGAAGCGTGTATGACATGATCACCCTGTCATTCGCCAAATACGGAGAAGTCACCTGGTAGAGATTTCTTAAAGCCTCATCTCTCTAGATAGTCCCAGAGCCGCAGGTAGATTTCTCTTAGTCAGGACTCTCTTGGTGGCAAAGGCTGGAAAACTCAACAAAACTAACTCAGTCATGTATAGCTTGAGCAAAGTGAGAAAGGTACTGGTTTAAGTGACCGTTCAATCCTGGAGCAGAAGAAAGTACAGTTGGATTTAGGGCTTCCTGACATCGGCTTCAAAATAACGTGCTGTGCCAGCGTTCCAGAACCACGTGATTACGGCGGAGAAGGAAGTAAGGGAGCCGGGTGGACAGAAACAGCAAAAGACCATCACGAAGCTTGTGATCTTGGATCCTTGCTCTTTTCCTTCCGACGAGCCCCAGAATGTGCACAAAAACTGACCCTTCTGCCCAGACCCATGGCTGGAAGAGCCTCCTTAGATAAGCCTTCCATGCAGTGAGTTGTGAGACGCCGCGGCAGCACTCGATAGCAGATTTCCCCCCTTAGGTTATTCCATAGGAAATACGTGTTTTGGGGTTCACAGCTTTTGTGGTGTCAGTTTTGAATTCCGCATTATAGAGAATCTACTGTGACAGCTCAGGCTTCCGGGACCCAGACTCGGAGACGGAGGTTTGTGGGCGGCAGGTTTACAGGGGACATGGAGGAAGCAGGGCTGGGCAGAGGGAGAGAGAGAACTGTGATGCGGTCACAGCGGAGGCCTAAGCCAGCCTGCAGGCAGCTTGCGAGCTGCTACAGCCCTGCAGAGTTGTGTTGTACCAGGCGAGACGGTGGTCCTTCACAGCTCTCCATTTATAGCCTGCGGCTACAGGCTGCCAGAGACGAGGGGGTGACCCTCTCAGAGAATGATTCAGTCGACAGCTGCCAGCCAGCCAGCAACACTCCTAGCAGCTGGAGACATTCACCCCTCAGTCCCGAGGACAATGGGGAGCGGGCAGCACACCACACGTGTGGGAAGCACCCAGCAGTTTCCACCACACCTACCATTTTCTGGGCACTGTGTCAGTGTCTGGACATTCAGCAATAAAAAAAAAGACTCCTTGAGAAGTTCAGCCTCTGAAGGAGACACCCACCGTATGCCTGTCCTCCATGTATGCTGTAGTGTAGAGTGTAGTGTAGTGGTTGGCAAATCTGAAAGTGATTTCCACTGTAGGGGTGTTTGGGTTTTATTCACCAATATAAAAGTTGCAGCAGAATTTTCTGTGAAGCCAAGTAACTGTGCAAACATGTACCTTGGAAAAAAAATAGAACTTCCCTTCTATTTAGAGTCCCAATGCTGCCTGATGGCAGACAGCACTGATAAACTCAGTCATTTCAGGTGTCAATTGAGCCATTTCGGAGGATTTCCTTCTCTTTCTTTTGCCCAAAGATGGACCCTAAGTGACCTAGGAGGAGGGTGGAATCTGGTCTACCACCCCTCTCTGATGCTTGCATCTATCTGCCCAGCTGAACTCATCCGGTGGTGGTCTGAGACTGTCCCGGGTCTCTTTCTGGCGTCCGGTGATCCTTGTTCGGTTCCCGAGGATGTAGTTCCCACCACCTTCCACTAGGGCGCACTTTGCTAAGATTCTGAAACTCCCTCAAGATATCAGGTCTTAGCTGTTCTCTTGGCCTATTTGAGGCCTCGAGAGGCTGGGGTTTGTCATCATACCCTTCCAGGCATTTAGCCACCTCTGCCCTGCTGCATCCTTACCTTTGTGGCAGGGGAACATCTGGACTAGAATGCTGTCAGCTGATAGAACTTCCCGTCGGGACTGGTTCACGGGTTCCTCCTACTCAGTTCCCCAATTTTTAGAGGGAGTGGGGGAGTGGGGTGGTGGTGGGGGGTGGGGTGGTGGTGGTGCAGAACCTAACCTATTTGTCACCTGGAATAGGTCATATTTTAAGCCCTTCACCCTCTATAATGTCAAAATTATTTTCAGTAATAATCACGAGCTGAAACAAATAATAATAGCCAGAGTAGACAGTGAAAAAATTTTTTTATTAAACTTCATATACCTAACCACATAATTAAAAAAAATAGACTCAAATAAAATACTACAAAG
>NW_006435764.1:7023654-7043329 GCF_000325575.1 Pteropus alecto
TACAACTGGGAGTTCTCCCAACCAATGTGACAGTAATCAAAATGCACTAGTTTGACGCCTACAGATACATTATTAAAACTTAACAATAGTCACATCAGTTGTTTAGAATGTAGCCCAATAAAATATTTGGGGGGTGGGTACAGGAGGATTTTGGTCACTTATTTAAAATCACTGACGTGTGGCGATAATGGAAACTGACTTTAAGTGTGTTTTATTATTGTCTTCGAGTTCTCTATATGAATAACTCCTTATCCCCTTGTTTTCCTCCTGAGTGGGAGTGTGCATTCTATCCATGTGGGGTGATAGGCACATACCCTGACCAAAGTTTTATCAACTCCCATGTCCTTGTTGTTTCAGATACTCCTTCCCCAGTTCAGAAAATCTCTAGTTCGTCTTGGAATTGAGAGGATGGCATGGAGGTCAGGACTTGCTAAATAAGATGTCTTCCTAAATCTTTCTTATACTCAAAGAGTTTTGAACTCAAAGTAAAAATTTGCCTGCTTCACCTCGACGAGTTCCCTCCTATGACATGATGACTCTTGTCTAGGTTAAACAATTCATTTTGAGCTACTTGACCTGAAAAGAAAGCCTTTAGATAGAATGATCATAAAAACAAGACTGAGGCACTTTTTTTTTTAAAAAAAAAAGGACACTCTGAATGCTCGCCAAGATACCAAATATAAGCTGGGTCCATGCTGAGCAAATCAGTGAAGAAATTAAATGAAGGGGTGTGTGTGTGTGTGTGTGTGTGTGTGTGTGTGTGTGTGTGTGTGAGACACTAGTGAAATAATGTATACCAGACTCCATAATTTATTGTCTGAAAAATTGTGTGTATTTGAGGCTGGAGAAAACATAAAATGTATCAGTTATTACTTTAAAATATTATATTGTTCCGCATAAAAAAATACAACATGTAACACTCCTAAATACCCCAGGCCTTTTAGATTCATTTTTAATGATATAGTCTTAGCATTCCACATATTATTTTAAATTATGTTCTTTCTCTTTGCATTAAATACAGAGTCTTCTGGCATAAGCCAAAGGATCACTTAATGGAAGCAACGAAGATATCTAGTTTTCAGAAATGCCTGATGATTTCTTCTTTTCCTCTGCAATAATTTTCTGAGTCCTTGTGTTTCTTTTTTGCTTACTGGTGCTTTCGTTTTTACATTTTCCACTGACTTTAATATAATTATTTGTTGGCTTTCTTAGCATTGCTCGGGAGTGTCACGAACTACCCTTTACAGTCAGTGCCTGATGTTGCTTGACCCGGAGCTCACCACCAGGATTTGCCTCTGCAAAAAGGAGCTGGTTTTCCAGCTCCACTCCTTGCTATTCAGAGCCTTTGTTCTTGCGCCCTTCACCTTGAAGTTTCACTTTAAGTTATACTTGAAATCACATTGTCTTCTTTGGCTTCCTTTTGGGCTTCAGATCTTGCTGCTCTAGAGAATGACCGCTCATGCCTTTGAGACGCCTTGAAGGTCCACCAGAGAGCCTTTGATCGGGCGAAGATACCACCCATTGTGGCGAGGAGCTCTAATTGGGTCTAACTTCTGGTTCTATTTGTGGTAGTCCACTGTCATTCTCCGAGATCGCTCCATTGTTTGCGGGCACAGACCTGAATGGAATTAAGTCTAGCCCTACAAATAACTCAAAGGGAAACTCGATGGAAAGGACAACCCCTGTGTGCTATAGGTCTCTAAGGGTGCAATAACCTCTGCTATCCACCGAGAACACACTGTGATTTCTGATTATTATCTTGGGAGGGAGGTAACAGTTGTTTTCCAGTTTGCACTTGGGCTTTTCCACTCTGCAAGCTCTTACCCCACAGGCCAAGGAACCAATGTGAGGGTTCTGCAAACCTCTAAGTATATTCCATCCATTATACATGCAGGGAATGGGGAAATAATCATTTTGTGAGTATGGACTCTGTGGGTCTACAGTAAGTCAGGCTTTAGTCAGTTACACTAAGCTAGAGGTCAAAACAGGTAGATATTTATAAGAATTCCACATACTAGAAATACATTTTGAAACTATTTATTTTGTCATTTCCCCTTTCATTTATGGCCTCTTACACAATTTTGGAATTTTACATATTCCTTATTTAAATTTTGAGTACAGAAACTTATAAAGAAGAAAGTATCAATCACTTAAAAGTCTGCCACTAAAAATTAACTGCTTTCAGCATTTTGGTGAATATTTTTCTAGTTTTCTCCAATAAATTGTTAAGGTTTTGCCCAACAGAGGCTCTAAATGAATATTATTCAAATCTACCTGTCTCTAAATGTCTCTAAATGGCTTTACCATTGAGAACCACTTTTATCCCAAGATTTCATCGCCAAGTTTTCTATTGAAAAGTATGGTTTATTTTTTTCCATTTAACTTTCTATCAAAGTAGAATATTTTTTGGTATAGGGTATGAAGTCACATTATTAGCCATTTATTTTTAAATAGCTGATTATGCTATTTGTTGCATAATTCTTTATTTCACCCATTAATTTATGATGCCAGAAGTACATATTAAGTATTACATCTACTCTGGTTTGTTTCTGGACTTCCTGTGACATGTAAATGTATCTGTTATTACTGTTTTGACTATTGCAACTGTAATAATTTCTGTGGGCTAGAACTGATTCCAGTTGCCATAGTCAAAATAGTAATAACATGCATTAGCCTTCTCCCTCCACGATCCTTCTTTTTCGAATCACTTCATTTATTCTTAATTTGTAAATACCTTTGTAACTTTTCCAAATTCTCCCAAAAGTATGTGGTTTTTACCTGTAATTACTTCCTCAATTATTCTACTAATTAATTGAGGGAAGAATTGGTTATTTTTGGTACTATCCAACCTTCCTATCCAGAAACAGGCTAGTTATCTACGATTATACAAATATTCTAAGTCTTTCTAAAATATTATGGTTTTCTTCACATTTCTTATCATGATTAATCGTAGGTATTTTATATTTAGTAATTTTGTTCCACGATTGTAAACAAGAATCCATTTTCTCCATTGTATATTTTTCTTTATTTATTTTACAATTTTTTTTCAGTATCTAGGAATTATCTCAGGATTTTTCTTTATTTTGCCCTGAAATCAGCAGTTAGTTCTTGGAATTCCTTAAAACTGTGTCACTTTTATGGAAATATCTTCCTGCTCTGCTTTTCTTGAGCCTTTTTTCCTATTAAAAATACAAATAAAAAAAATGAACAAACAGCAAAATAAAAAGACATCAAATAAGCGTAAATGTCCCACATTCTTTAGAGCATCCTTTGCCAACAAACTGAGGTAGAAACAAGGACCCCTGCCTGAGGGTGTGAGTAAATCTTCTGAAAAGAAGGACCAAGCTCCCAGAGCAGGATCCAGCAAGGCAGCTTTGATAGTTTCAACTCTCACCACCAAGGCACTGGCCAAATGGATTTGGAAAAGGCGAGGAAAGTATGCAAAACTTTAAACCAATTCTTGATCGTTTAAAACACAAATGATGACCACTCCTTTTCCTCTTTCACTTCCATTCCTAGCGAAAACTAGATGGTATGAATCTCAAAGGCCACAGAACAAGACTCCTCCCTCTGAGATACATTGTCCTCTGTGGGAGAGGATCTCCCTGACCTCCCTCAAATTCTTCAGTGACCAGGACTGTCCACAGACCCACATGGACCAGCCCAGAGACTGGGTTGAGGGCTGCCAGGGTCTGAGGGATGAGAATCTGGTGTTTGGATCCGTACATGTTTGTGAAATACCTTCAGGGGTGTGTATGTCACACTAGGTCACCTAGTTTTGGCCTCTTCACCATGAAACCTGCTAATGCACACTGGACAGAGCTGGTCTGTGTGACCTAGGAGCGTTGGGCAAATCTGAGGCCACCGTGGGGAGGGATGAGGCTGTAACTAAAGCAAAGGCTCTGACCACACAGAGATTGTCTAGGTCTAAGCCTGCCTAGGGGACAGTAGTTTCACTCATGTTTTGTCTTCTTCATCCCAGACCTAGAGCACATAGCTCCTCTAAGGGACAGCCAGGAAGTTTATACTTACTTATTTTCCACATCCTGGAGGGAGTCAGGCAGAGGCCGGTTCCTGGTTTCAGGAAGGAGGATGATAACAAGGCTGGCCAGGATGGAGAAGACGGCGAAGACGATCCAGGGCAGGTGAGGAGAATATACCGTTAGGATCATCAAGAGCGGGGTCAGGGCTGCTCCAGTATTACCAATAATCCCGATGATCCCCGAGGCCGTTGCCCTTGGAGTGGAAACAACAGTAAGAAAAATAACTTGGTAAAAATCCACACATGTAATTCGCGATTTATTATTTTGCTTTCATTGTGGGAGATACCACAGCAGTGTTTAAATATGACGTGCTCTAACTTTTCAAATATGCTCTCTTATTTGCTTACAAATTTTTGTTCCCTTGTACACAAGTGCATTAAGACATATTTTCATTATTTGAAATATGTTCTTACCCACAGCATCTACCCTTTGGTGGTTTGGTAGAATATGCGAGATGATACATTAACGGACTTAACCCAGCGCCTGACAAAAGTCAACTGTAAATAAACTTTGCCTACAAATTGTTGTTGTTATTGTCATTGATTGCTTTTGATAACTCGTCAGCCTTTCTTAACACGATGAGTGTTAATTAGCTGGGAAAGGTCCGTTTTGATCCCCATAGCGCCTCAGTGAGGTGGCGTACCTGATCACGGTGGGCATCAGTTCATTTCCGTGGGTGAAAGAACACAAGAGAGCGGCAGAAGAAAATCCTACTCCCAGCGTTGACAGAACCAAACGCAGGGTCTGCATGTCTGGAGAGGAAGACCAGCAAGACTCAGGACATCTGTGCTGATGGACTCACCACCCCCGGACGATTAGTGAAAAAGGCACCATCGAAGATGTTTGCACATGCTAAATACATCATAGAGAAAGCACAGAGAGGCACAGCATACGCAGAGACCGATAGCTGAGAAATAGGACTTATCCAAATAGAACGGCTTACAGAGAGAACCAAAAGAATGAGTTATTGAATCGACTCTCCCTACGTATCAGGAATTTGCCAAAGACAGAGAGGAGAACGTGAATCCAGCAAGAATTTGCTTTTATGTATTCTGTCCGGTGTCTCCTCTTTCATGAATAACATAGCACTGTCATACGAGCAATCACTGAGGGATGTAAGACTCATCGATGTCCTCGAAGAGTTGAAAACCTGGGTGCATCTACAATATTGACATAGGACTGGTACTGCCATAGAGAGTAATACAAGAATGCGTCTCATGTTGATGGATAAGCTGGAGAGTAGCTTGATCTAAAATAATATTTGAAGATTCAAGAATATGGACCCGTATTAAAGAAAAGAAATACTTAAACTTTGGAAACCTCTGAAAGGAAGTTTCAGAGAGTCCTTTTTCTACCCAATTAAAAAAAAAAATCTCATGAAATTGTTACATTGAAGTGAGCTCTGTTGGAAGGCAGAGAACTTTCATCATTGCCGACGTTCAAGGTGAGACGGAAGCCCACAATCTGGGATCCTGTGTGATACGTCACTATGCCGGGGTCAGGTGAAACGTGCCGGCTGCCTTGGTTCCCCTAGTCATTACATCTGATCATTTAATTTAGTAAAGCTGATTCTAAGAGGGGCTTTCGCTGCCTCATGCCTTGCTCCCGTTGTACACTTCCCTGCTTGAAGACAAGAGATTTTTATTTCCGTGAAGTCAAGAAGACTTCCCTAAACCAGAATTGCAGTTATGGTGAACTAATATAAGGAGTTAAGTGAAATCAGGGAGTAAATCGAAATTAACACTGTATTAATAAGAGAGCCCAGCGGAAGAAATGACAGTACTGTGTCCTCACGTGAGACACGATTATATATAATGGGCACAATATTGTGATTTACAAGTGTGACTGGCCAAAGGGCAGGTGATCTTTGGCTGTCTTAGAGAAACGGTCAGGAATAAATGACACCTATTAACGGGTATTTCTCAGCTATGATAAAGACAACCATATGCCCAAATCAACGTTTACTGATCTCTGACTCTCTCCTGGCCACTCAATGGCAAAATCCTCAGACTGGTTTTGGGGAAATCCTTAGAACCACATGCCGTTTCTCCTTTTAACCTCAGAAGGTGTGAGTACATTCCATGGGGAATGGCGGGGCGGGGGGCGGGGGAGGGGAGAGATTTCCTTTCTTCGACCTGCGCTCTTTCTTCACCTTGAGGCACAGATGGGATGGTCAGAAAGAAGATTCCCACCAGGAGCATGAAGAGGATCTGGCTTATGCGACGGCCCAGGTGATTCAGTGCCAAGAGTGCAATATAATTGGCCGGGAGGGTGACGATGCCAAAGAGAATCTGGAACAGGAAGACATTGGTCCCCAGGTGCTGGAGGTGGAGAGTCAGGCCATAAAAGGACATACAGTTTGCAAATCTGTGGTGAACAAAGATGAAAGACAGATGTCATAAGGTTTGGAGCCAAGGTTATGCAAATGACAATAATAGATACTGTCCGCCAGGCAGCTGGCAGCTGACGTTAAAGTATAAAAGCATGTCAGTTTTGTAGAATATATTTTTGCGTGGAAATGATTTTCGAACTGTCATAAAATATTGTGTGATGATGGAGGTCGTAATTGTCCTTAAGTTTTTTGGGAGGTGGTGGGTGTTGTTCTTGAAGATACATAATGCGGCCTTCTAAGGTTTTAGAGTTTTTTCTATATCCCGATTTGAGTGATGGTTGCAATATTTACATGTGTAAATATTTATAGAGCTGTATGCGTCTATGCACCTTACTGTTCGTAATTTTACCTCAATGAAAATGGAGGTAAACAAGTGAAGAAACTCAAGCGAAAAGCTGTACATGGTGGCAGTCCCCAGCCTCAGTTTCCCGTGATGAGCCTGGTAGGGTGATGTGATAAACAACACTCTTCACTGTACAATTAGTTCCGTGTCAGTCTTTTTTATAACCCTCTGACTACCTCTAAACGTAGCGATTATCTTTATGACTTCCTCATGTTTTATCTCCATACATGTCCGCACACATATTACACCCTTTGATAAGGAATAAATTCATGTCTCACACACGGCGCAAAGCCTACCTCACAAAGGACAGGAGACAGATCCTTTTCCGCAAGTTGGGTATGCGGAACATGTCACATGCGGGAGGTTTGCTCTTTGCTGCCTCCAGCTCCTCCTGCATGACGGACCTCAAAACCTTCAACGACAACAATGAGGAATTGTTCCATTGTCAAAAAATAGTAGACACTGTGAGGCCCCCAAGAGTGGAAAATATAGACCACTTACTGTTACACTTAGTGGAAAATATAGACAGTAAAGATACATTGATACATTACGTCATTGTTTACAACTGCCAAGATATGGAGGCAACCTGGGTGTCCATCGACAGATGAATGGATAAAGAAGAAGTGGTACATATATACAATAGAATTTTACTCAGCCAGGAAAAAATAAAATCTTTCCATCTGCAACAACATGGATAAACCTAGAGGGTATTGTGCTGAGTGGAGTAAGTCAGACAGAGAAAGACAAATGCCATATGATATCACTTATATGTGGAATCCAAGGAACAAAATCAACAAACGAAACAAACATATTCATAGATACGAAGGACATTTTGATGGTTGCCAGATGAGAGGGGGGTTGGAGGTGGGTAAAAAAGAGGAAGGGATTAAGAAGTACAAACTGGTAGTTACAAAATAGTCACAAGGACGTAAGGCACAGCATAGGGAATGTAGTCAATAATATTGTGATAAATATGTATGGTCTCAGATTGGTACTAGATTTATCAGGGTGATCACTTCATAAGCTCTATAAATGCCTAATCACTATGTTGTACACCTGAAACTAATGTAATGTATGTCGACTCTAATTACATTTTTAAAAAAAAATTTTAAAGAAAAAAAACAATGAATCATGATTAAAACAAAGATGTATTGACAGATATAAAAGTAGTATGAAAGGTGGATTAGGGGTTAATGAAGTCTTGGGGAAATTGGACAGTAAGGACATAATTGAACATGAGATTCAAGAGAGCTGCAAGGCCTCGGAAAGAATGTGCATGTTAGATATTCAGATCAGGAAGGAAATCTAATGCAGTTTCTTGGATTAATGGTCCACAGCTCCATTTATGCTAGATGGGCATGAAAGACCTGGGAACCGAGCTTGGGTCTCAGCAAGCTGTCCTTCACAGAAAAACTGTTTGTCTCAGAAAAAAAGAACATTTCCTGAGTGTCTTTGTTTTGGTTTTCCACTCAGTCTCTTTGAGGAAAATCTTGGCATGTTGTGCCCCCGTGAATGAGATGCCTAGAATTAAATTGGGATGAAATCTGAAGAGGTCTTGGTGTAGAATGATTTACTTAATGACTCTACAATGTTCTAGGTGTATATATCTTGAGGAACATAATTAAATATTTCTAAACCTCATTTTTTTTTTGTCATTAAAAAGAAGAATAAATAGAAAATGAGTGGGAGAGATAGGTGGAGAAAAATCATAGCACCTCTCCCACAAAGATTTCCTAGGCCACACATGAGGTCACTATGGGCATATGGAATTATACCCAGCAACCCCAGATACATACATACATAGTTACTTACTTACTTAATTAATTAATTATGTTGATTTTATTCTCATCCCACCTCTACAAATAAAACAATAACAGGAAGTCCACTGGAAAAATTCCATGAGCAAAGGAATTCAGAGATATAAAAATCCACCCTAACTGAGAACCTACACAATCAAGAATATCCTTTTAGGACCTATATAGTGACAACTACAAGACATTATTAAAAGAAATTGAAGAAGACACAAAGAAATGGAAAGATATTCCATGTTCATGAATTGGAAGAATTAACACAGTTAAAATAACCATATTACCCAAGGCAATATATAGATTTAATGCAATCTTCATCAAAATCCCAATGGCATTTTTTAAAGAAGTAAAACAAACAAACAAAAAAATCACCAGATTTGTGTGGAACCACTAAAGACCCTGAATAGCCAAAGCACTCATAAGAAAAAAGAACAGAGCCAGAGGTATCTTAACTCCCGGACTTCAAATTATATTACAAAAAGACAATAATTAAAACAGCATGGTATTGGCAGAAAACAGACACACAGACCAATGGAATAGAATTGAGAGCCCAGAAATAAACTCACATATATATGGGCAAATAATTTTCAACAAAGGAGCCAAAAACATACAGTGGAGAAAAGCAAGCCTCATTAATAAATGGCTCTGGGAAAATTGGAAAGCCACATGCAAAAGAATGAAACTAGATTGCTATTTGTCAGCATACACAAAAATTAACTCAAAATGGATCAACGACCTAAATATAAGTCCTGAAACGATAAAATATACAGAAGAAAACAGAAGTACCAAACTTATGGACCTTGGTTTTAGAGAGAATTTTCTGACTTTGACCTCAAAGGCAAGGGCAGTAAAAGCAAAAAGAAATGAATGGGGCTATATCAAACTAAAAAGCTTCTGTACAGCAAAAGAAACCTTCAACAAAACAAAAAGGCAACCTACCGAATGGGAGAAGATATTTGCAAACGACACCTCCAAGAAGGGTGTAATATCCAAAATATATAAAGAACTCATACAACGCAACAACAAAAAACAAACAATCCAATTAAAAAATGGGCAAAGGACCTGAACAGACATTTCTCCCAAGAAGACATACAAATAGCCAACAGATATATGAAAAGATGCTCAACTTTACTAGCTATTAGGGAAATGCAAATCAAAACCACAATGAGATACCACCTCACACCTGTTAGAATCACTACTATCAATAAGACAAGAAATAACATGTTGGAGAGGTTGTGGAGAAAAAGGAATTCTCACACACAGTTGGTGGGAATGTAATTTGGTACAGCCACTACGGAAAACAGTACGGAGGTTCCTCAAAATATTAAGAATACAGCTACCATATGACCCAGAAATTCCTCTTCTGGGTACCTACCCCCAAAATTTGAAAACATTTATTCGTAAAGATATATGTATCTCTATATTCACTGTAGCATTATTCATGGTGACCAAGTCACAGAAGCAACCAAAGTGTCCTTCAATGGATGATTGGATAAAGAAGATGTGGTACGTATATACAATGGAATACTACTCAGACATAAGAAAAATGAAATATTGCCATTTGCAACAACATGGATGGATCTTAAGAATATCATGCTAAGTGAAATAAGTCAAATGGAAAAATTCAAGAATCAGATGATTTCACTCATAGGTGGGATATAAAACAGAAAGCAACAAATAAACAAATAAGACCCTCCAAAAAAAAAAACCCTCATAGACACAGACAACAATATGGTGGTTACTAGAGGAAAAGGGGGGTGTGGAGGAGGTAGAAGAGGGTAATAGGAGTCAAATATATGGTAAAAGAAGGAGACTTGACTTTGGAGGGTGAGTACACAGTGCAATAATTGAATGATGTATGATGGAATTGTACACTTGAAATCCACATAATCTTATTAACCAATGTAACCCCAATCATTTAAAAAAAAATTTTTAAAAGAATTTCCTTTCAGTTGTGGAATCACCTTAAGTAGAAAATATTAGACTCATGCTTTTGGAAGGTTTTTTTAAAATGAGGCTAGTTTAAGGGACCTCTGGGTTTCAACATCAAGTGTAACAACACTCACATCATAGGAGTAAGAGAAGGATAAGAGAGAAAGCAAAGGATTGAGAATGTATTTGAAGAAATAATGATGGAAGACTTCCCTAACCTGGCAAAGGAAATAGACATACAAGCCTAGGAAACACGGAGAGTCCCAAACAAGATGAATCCAAACAGGCCTATACCAAGACTTGTCATAATTAAAATGTCAGAGGTTAAAGACAAAGAGAGAATCTTAAAAGCAGCAGGAGAAAGGCAGCTAGTTATGTACAAGGAAGCTCCCATAAGACTGTCAGCCAGTTTCTGAACAGAAACTTTGCAGGCCAGAAGGGATTGGCATGAAATATTTAAAGTGATGAAAAGCAGGAACCTACAACTAAGAATACTCTACCCATCAAGGCTAACATTTAAAACTGAAGGAGATATAAAGAGCTCCCCAGACAAGAAAAAACTAAAGGAGTTCATCACCACCAAAACAGTATTACAAAAAATGTTAATGGGACTTCTTTAAAAAGAAGGAGGAGGAAAAAGAATGTAAATATGAATAATAAAATGGCAGTAATTACATACCTATCAATAATTACTTTAAATGTAAATGGATTAAGTGCTCCAATCAAAAGACATAAGAAAACAAGACCCATACATGTGCTGTCTACAAGAGACCCACTTCAGATCAAAAGACACACACAGACTGAAAGTAAAGAGATGGAAAAAGACATTTCATGCAAATGGAAATTTTAAAAAGTTTGAGTATCTATATTTATATCACATGAAATAGACTTTAAAGCAAAGTCTATAATAAAAGGCAAAGAAGGACATTTCATAATAATAAAGGGATCAATCTAACAAGAGGATATAACCCTTGTAAACATTTATGCATCTAACATAGGAGCACCTAAACATATAAAACAAATAATGATGAATATAAAGGGAGAGATTTGACAGTAATACAGTCATAATATCCCATTGACATCAATGGATGGATCTTCCACACATAAAATCAACAGAGAAACAGTGGCCTGAAATGACACATTGGACTAGATGGATTTAATTGATATTTTTAGAACATTTTACCCCCAAACAGCAGAATACATTCTTCTCAAAGTGCACATGGAACATTTTCAAAGTTAGAGCACAAAACAAGTCTCACTAAATTTAAGAAGGCTGAAATCATATCAAGCATCTTATCCAACCACAATGGTAAGAAACTAGAAATCAATATAAGGAAAAAAAAACCCTTAAAAACATACAAACACATGGAGACTAAATAACATGCTACTAAACAGTAAGTGGGTTAACAATTATATTAAAGAAGAAAAAAAAGGTATCTTGAGACAAATGCAAATGAAAACAACAACCCAAAATCTACGAGACACAGCAAAAGCAGCCCTAAGAGGGAAATTCATAGTAATACAGGCCTCCCTCAAGAAACAAGAAAAAAAGTCTCAAATAAACAATCTAAACTTACACCTAAAAGAACTAGAAAAAGAACAGCAAACGAAGCCCAAAGTGAGGAAACAATAAAGATGAGAATGGAAATAAACAAAACATCGTCTAGAAAACCAATACAAAAGATCTATGAAACCAAGAGCTGGTTCTTTGAAAAGATAAACAAAACTGATAAATCTTTAACCAGATTCACCAAGAAAAAAAGAGAGGACCCAAATATATAAAATCAGAAATGAAAGAGGAGACAGGACAAATGACATCACAGAAATACAAAGAATTGTAAGAAAATACTATGAATAGTTATATATCAATGAACTGGACAATCTGGAAGAAATGGATAAATTCCTAGAAACATGCAATCTTCCAAAACTAAATCAAGAAGAAACAGAAAATCTTAGCAGACCGATTACTACTAACGAAATCAAATCAGTAATCAAAAAACTTCCAACAAACAAAAGTCCTGGACCTGATGGCTTCACAGGTAAATTTTATCAAATGTTCAAAGAAGAATTAACATCTATCCTTCTTAAACTGTTCCAAAAACTTCAAGAGGAGGGAAGCCTCTCAAGCTCATTTCATGAGGCCATTATACACTACACTGATTCCAAAACCAGATAAAGACATTGCAAAAAAAAAAATATGGGCCTATAGATCTGATGAACGTAGATGCAAAAACCCTCAACAAAATATTAGCAAACCGAATTCAGCAATATATGAAAAAGATACATCATAATAAAGTGGGATTTGTTCCTGGAATGCAAGGTTGGTTCATATCCACAAAACAATTAACACGATACACCACATAAACAGAATGAAGTATAAAAATCATATGATCATAGCAATAGATGCAGAAAAAGCATTTGACAAAATCCGCATCCATTTATGATAAAACCTCTCAGCAAAATGGGAATAGAGGGAACATATCTCAACATAATAAAGGCCATATTTAAAAAAAGGAAAAGAAAATGTGGTATATACATACAAGAGGATATTATTCAACCATAAAAAAGAAGGAAATCCTGCCATTTGCTAAAACATAGATGAATCTTGAGGACATTTTTGCTAAGGGAACTCTATACGATCTTTCCGATTACAAATACTAAGTGATATCTGTCTTTCTTGAGTAAAATAGCTGTGACCAATCCTTTCAGAACAGCATATTCTCTCTTAAGGTTAATTCAATGTCGATGGCCATTGAGAAGGTAGGTAAGAAGGCCTCTCTTCCCACCCTTTACTCATCTTATGGATACCAACTAGCGTATATGTCAGGTCATGTCTTCCCTGCATCCCATAACCAACTCTCTTTCCTGTTCACCTCCATGGTTAGGGTGTCTCCAGCATTCTTGACTCCATTCCTGCGTGCAGCTCTTCTCAGTTCCTTTAAGCCCTCTTCAGGTTTGTTGGTGATAATCAGCCACCGAGCAGACTCTGCCAGCCATCTGGTCAAAGAAGACGACAGAGGTGCAACCAACTCTCATTTGCTCATTTCCCACACACCCTTTGTTCTGAAATGCCTCCCCCCTCCCATCTAATACCTATCTCTTGTTTTGTCATACCAGGAAATGTAAATTTATGTTCTCTTGTCCCATAACTAGGAAACCGTGAGATTGACTGATCCATGCAGTAAGTAAACCTTCACTGCTGGGAATATAAAGGAGTCATATTGGCCCCCCTCTTATTCGAGGGGATAATACCACTTTTAGCAAATAAAAATAGTGTTCCTAGTTAAATCTGAATTCAGTTAAACAGTGAATATGAGTAACTCTTGAATATAATTATGTCCCATGCAATATTTTAGACATACTTACACTAAAAAGTATTTGTTGTTTATTTGAAGTTTTACTTTAATGAGACACTCTGTATTTTATTAGGTTAGTAAACAAAAATACAGAACTCTCAGATAAATAGGAATTTTATATAAACAACAAATAATTTTTAGGGTAACTGTGCACCATGCAATATTTGCGATATTATACAAAAAAAAGAAAACTTGTTTATCTGAAATTCAAATTTAGCTGAGTGTCCTTGATACCTGTTCTGCTTCTTAAATTGTACATATGGTACAGATTAGTAGAGCATTTGCTCAGTGTTGACTACGGACCAAACAGAATCTGTGTCCTTGTTCCATGTACCTTGCATCCCAGGATCCTCAAAGACAGAGGAAGAAAGACATCTTATACCTTGAGGCAAAAAAAAGGACAAATAATGGTGTAGAAAACACCAGCTGAAGGATGTGCCAGTCTTGAATGACAAAAGCCAGTCCTCCCAGAATTATCGGTCCCACAGAAGCAGCACATATTGTCATTGTCATACCCATGGCTTGGAATTGGGGTATTGTCCATTCTATAACTGAAAGAAAACACAAACAGGACTTTGACTTCAAAGAAAGTTGGAATTTCAAAGTCAAAATGTGGAGTTGGAAAATGTCAAAGATCCAAAGTCGTTACTTACTAAGCAAAGAATTATTGGACAGGATGCTCGGGGTAGAAAAGCCAGCCAAGAAGCGTAGTAAGCAGTAAATGAGGAGATTGGGAGCAAAGATCAGACAGGTTTCAGCAATGGCGAGCTGGAGGAAACACCATCTTAGAATTAGCCTCCTCCCAAACCTGAGAAACAGGAACAGGTTAGATATGGGAATATTAACAACCTGTTGTAAAAAAACTATGAAAAAAAAGGGCACACTTTGAAATTTAGGAGTTGTTTTAATAAGTGAAACTTTGTACTTGAAATCTTAAAGAATCAACAATAGATCTCGGGAGCAACTCTGCTGTTTGTAAATAGATACTGAGTGTAACAGTTTCTTCTCCAGTCTGTTACCAGTAGATCTCTGAGACCAGTTGAAACCATATAAGACAGCCTGCAAGACAGTGGTCCCCCTTCATCCATGGTTTTACTTGGCATGGTTTCAGTTATCCACAGTCAACTGCAGTTCAAAAATATTAAATGGATTCCAGAAATAAACAACTCATAAGTTTGAAACTGCTTGTCGCTCTGAGCAGCGTGATGAAATCTCTCACTATCCCACTCCATCCCGACTGGGCTGTGAATCACCCTTTGTCTTGTGTAGCCACGCTGTAGACTCAATTTAGTCGCTTAATATCCGGCTTAGTTATCAGGTTGATGGTCATGGCATTGCAATGCTTGGGTTCAAGTGACCCTTATTTTATTTAATAATGCCACATTCACATAATTTTATTCCAATATATTGTCATAATTGTTCTATTTTATTAGTTATCATTAATCTCTTACTTTGCCTAATTTATAACTTAAACTTTATCATAGGTATGTATGTATAGAAAAAAAAAAAAACCACGGTATATTCAGGGTTTGGTGCTATCCACAGTTTCAGGCATCCACTAGGATCTTCGAATGTGTCCACTGTGGATGAGGAGAGAGTACTATATTGGAAATTTTAACGTATCACAAATGTCCCTCATACTAACATATGCATTTAACATAGTAGATACTGTATAGTATCTAGAACACAAGGGATCTGCTATGGATTGAATTGTGTTCCCCCAAATTCCTATATTGTAGTCTTAATACCCAATGAAATGTTCTTGAAGATGGGGCTTTTAAGAGGTTACTAGGACTTGATGAGGTCGTGAGGTGGGGCCCTCGTGACGGAACTAGGGCCCTTCTACGAAGAGACACCAGAAAGATTGCTGTCCCTCTCCCTACCATATGAAGATACAGCAAGAAGGCAGCTATCTTTAAACCAGGAAGAGAGAGCTCTCACCAGGAACGAAATCACGCTGCACTTTGATCTTGGACTTCCCAACCTCTAGAACTTGAGAAAATAAGATTCTGTTGCTTAAGTCATCAATATATGGTATTTTGTGATGGTGGCCTGAGCTGACTGACATAGGGTCTACATCTACCCTTGGGAATCTAGGACCATGAAGGCCATGGATAAACTGATATGGGAGGAGTATTCATGGAACAATACATCAGTGATGCTGATGGGTGGCATAAGAGGCCCTCTCTGGTGAGTCTGGCTTTATGGTCTTGGACAATGTTCTTCCCTTGGATAGGGTCCGAGGGAGCCACAATCCAATCAGAGGAACTTAGAGAAGGTTCTCAGAGGAAAGGATCAGATGAGATAAGCATGAAGAAACAGAGAAGGAGAAGGTTAAAAAAGAGAGGGAAGAGAATTCCATGCTTCACAGGTTTTTGAGAAAGAGGCTCTTTCTCTAGGCAACTTGGATAAAATGGCCTGTGCCGATTCTATACGGCCAGTGATACCAGGGAACAAACAGTGGGATTCGGCAAATGCTCTGCAATTTTTCCCACTCTTACAGAATATCTACATTATAATATGGCTGTGAAATCTTTTCTATTCTGAGTAGTTATGTAACATATGCCTTCTTTCTAAATTTGTATTTCGCTTTAAAATGGAATAGAATCTACATAAAGAAATGCTATGATTAATGAAATGATGGAGTGACCGTTTTTGGAAAGCCTGGTCAGTCAAAACAAAAACGGCTATATATAAAGATACTTCCTGTACATTCTCACGGGGAAAAGTCACATATGAAGTTGTTCAATGTAGTGCTATCTAGAGGGGCAGACGTTTTGGTGACAATTTTGTCGTTCATCACCAAAAAGTGGATTAAGAGCATCATAACGAATCTCCACTGTGAAGCACTGTGCAGCAAAGGGAAAAATGAACTAAAAGTATCAAAACCATAGCAGCGGTGTACAAAAGGAAAAGAATGAAATAATAACATTTAAATAATATGTAAGTTAAAATATGGGTAAATCAAACAACCTCATTTATTTTGCAAAAACATGAATTTAAAGAAGTACAGTTAATGCATCATAATAATTTCTACATTGGGAGGAGGGACATGGAATTGGGGCATGAAGAAGAAGTGAAAACACGCATGCATATATACATTAAAGGGATTCATGGCCAAATTAATGAGGACACGCTCTCATGAAATGAGTATGACCATTCGATTGTCCGTGGTTGATATTCGAAAGAAGAGAAATTTGTGTTATGTCACACATGAAGACTATTGTTTCATTGTTAATTGTACAGTCTGGCTAGATATTCACCATTGCTCTTTTTTTCCCCCTGGATGTAGAGGAAAATTACACTTCCCAGTCTTATAATTAAGTTGGATTCACACACTCATGTTCTGCCCATGAACTGTATAAGAAAGTGACATAGGCCACTTCCGGCCTGTTCATCTAAGGTATACTTTGGTTCTACTCATCTCTCTGACAACATGGCTGGAAAAACTGGCAGATGAACTGGCAGATGAAAATGTCACACAATGAAAGGTGCTGGTACCCTGAGCCACTGCCTGGAGGATGGGGGCCACCTGACCCAGACAACAGAGGTGACCATAACAGTCAGACTCTTGGGTTCTTATTGTAACTAGCTACCTTGGTCAACGCAGTACTATTGATTTTTATAATGACGACTGATTAAGATAACCAGAGAGGTTTTGTATTATTTCTTTTTTTCCATGTATTTTTCTAAAACTTATTTGAAAAAAATGTTCGATTTGAAAAGAAAATGCTACATGCACCTATAAACACACATATAAAAAGAGGTTACAAAATTACATGAAATTCTCTATATTCTCAAGGTCAGCATACCAGATCAAGGGCTTCTGATACATTCTTTCTTCATCCTCAAAGAGCCTGAATGTGCCAGCAATGATTACTTTTCCCCATTTTTATTTGAAACATATATTTTTGATGTATGTAAATATAATGATATGATGTTAATGTTGGTTTCTACTTGGGTGGATTTCTTCCCAATACTTTATTTTGAAAATTGTCAAATACAAAAGTTTAAATAAATAGTATAATGAACACTGGTATAGATCTTAACCAGATTCATCACTAGATAACATTTTTCTATATTTGCTTTATTTCTTTGTGTGTGCGAATCTAATTTTTTAGTATGCATATATTAAAAATAAGGGCAATCTCCTATATTTTTACAATTCTATCATCACACCTAAGAAAACTAACAATAATTTCACCATCAGCTCTCAGGCCATGTTCAAATTGCCACAAAGCTCTGCAAAATGTCTTTCTAGATGTTATTTTTCTTGTTTCCATGCTCTAATAGTTACAATTCTATCATCACACCTAAGAAAACAATAATTTCACCATCAGCTCTCAGACCATATTCAAATTGCCACAAAGCTCTGCAAAATGTCTTTCTAGATGTTATTTTTCTTGTTTCCATCCATGCTCTAATAGTTACACATTACGTATGATTGTCATGTTTTTGTTAAACTATTAAAATCTAGGATGATCACTCCTCTTATTTTTGTCATGACGTTGCTTGTTTTGTTTTTTTGGGTTTTTTTTTTAAGAGTCTAGGTCAGTTATCTTATAGAATGTGAATTATGAATGACTTTAAAGATCTTTAAAATTTTTTATCTATGTTCTAATTTTTTACCATGAGCATATTGCAGGGGCCGGGGGCGGGGGAAGGTTCAGAAAATAATAAAAGATTAAAAGTAAAGTACATATTTGCATTTTATTTGCTCATGGCTTTCAGAGTCATTTCAATATGAGGTAGGTATAGGGAAGGACTGTTGTTACCAGCGGTGGGTAAAGAGCCGCAGGCACGCAGCTTCTATGCTCATCAATTTCTCTTCTCCACCCCAACCGTTTAATGTATCTATGATCCTGAAGGAGGCTAAGCAGAAAATCACCTCACGAAATTCTATACATTCTCAAGGTCAGCATACCAGATCAAGGGTTTCTGTTGTTTCCTCAAAGAGCTTGAATGTGCCAGCAATGATTACTTTTCTCTAAACCCTGAGAGGCAGGGGTCCTCTCTCTTATTTTGCACTCAGGAAAAAGTAGGGTGAGTATACAATTTTCATCCTCAACGGGATACTTTTGAGACCAAGAATGGATGTTATTACTAATTAAGCTGAGACTGTCCTGGCAAATGAGATGATTGGTCACCAAGGGAGCAACAGAAGTCGAGCTATTGTGCTGAACGTGCAAAGGGAAGGGATTCTAAGAACTGATGCTGAATGGGTTTGTCTGAGCTCAGATAGGTGTTCCCTGAGCACAGAACTGTGAGCACATTGCTCAGGTAGTTGTCTGGATTTCAACAGCCCATGTCTGCAGCCTCTGCCATCTTCCCCAGGGGTCTACACGACCAGTTTCTACAAGGGTACACCAGCGAGGCTCTCTCCCCTGCATTGCAGCTAAGGAGAGGTCTGGCTTGTCTGAGAAGTCCACAACCACCCCTTTCTAATTGCTTTATTTATTAGCTGAACATTTATACTTTTTCAATACATTAAAAGAGTAAAAGTATGAGATTGATTTTTTTTTTTTAAAAAACGAAAGAGGTGTCTTAATGGGCAGAGGCGTATTCAAAAGATTTAACAACCAGTACAACACGGGCACTGACCAATCATAATGGATGTTGGCCTTGACGCGTAAGCAGTCACTTAGAATCTTTCTTTTAGGCCATATCTTCTCCTTTAGTGAGAGGGTCATGGGATGATGACTGCTTGGTTATTTATTAGCTGCGTATCACCCTGGCTAAGGGTTATATTTCGGCAGATTGTTTTTAAGCAAGTCCATTTTCGTTGTTTTCCTTCACTTGTC
>NW_006435764.1:7043362-7069505 GCF_000325575.1 Pteropus alecto
TCTTATGTCCAACAGAAGTCTTGACTTTCTTCTCTACATGTGCTTCATTCCCTAGCTTCCCTCATTCTACGAAGTGGTATCAGAATCCATCCATTTGCTCAGGCTGAAGATGTTGATATTATCCTTAGTCCTCTATGTGCCACACTAAAGCCTCCTTAAAAAATCTGGAACCGTCAGGAAGTCCTTTCGCATCTACCTACAAATCGTGTCCCAAATCCAGCTACTCGGTATCATTTGGCATCTTCCTGATTCAAACTCCCACCGTCTTTCCTAAACACTACTTCGATAGCCTCTAAAAAGGTTTTCCTACCAAGACTCTAGTTCTTCCAGTTAGTTATTAAAGGAGGCTTAAGAAAGTGGTTTAAAATATTCTATCGTAATATTCTTTTTAAAAGCCTCTGGTTCCAGAAATAAAGGCCCGGAGCTGCTGCGTAAGAAACAGTTTTCAGTTCAATCTCAGGCGTGAAAATTACTTGCTAAAATGAAGGAATCGGTATTATTGATGAATGATAATGGAAAAATAGAATCTTCACAACTTAATATTTGTAATATTCAAAATATAATTCAAACTCTCTTGGTATGTGAAAAACCAAGAAAATGGAACTTATTCCCAAGATTGAAAATATTTTTAATCTTCTCCTGAGATGAAACAAATTTTGAAACTAACCAACAAAAATTTTAAAGTGGTTATATAACTATCCTCAAAGACATAGATAAAATATTATTGTAATATATGAAAAGCACAACTTATAAAAGACTCTCAGCGGAGACAGTGATACAAATAAACCAAAATAAATGAAATCCTAGAGCTGAAACAGTACAATTTCTGACATAAAAAGATTCTCTGGATGGGCTTAACAGCCATGTGGACAGAGACACAAGAGAGAGAATATCTGAAGACAGCAATAGAAATTGTAGAAGATGACGACGGAGAGAAATAATTATTTAAGAAAAATGAACAAAGAGACCCAGAGTGCTATTATACCAGGAATTAGCAAATATTTCCTGTATGGGGACAGATAATTATCCTTTTATGCTTTGTGAGAGATGTGTTCTTATTTTTTTTTTCTTTCTTCTTCTAAAGTAATTTTCGTGGCTTTTTAAAAAAAAATAGATTTTGTTGTTTAGAGCAGTTTTAGGTTGACTGCAGTACTGAGCAGACAGGAGATTTCAGGGGATTTCTGGCATCTCTCCCTGCCCCCCCCCACTCTTGCAGAGCATCCCCACCTATTAACAGTCTGCACCCAAGCAGTACACTTGGTACAGAGATAAACCTGCAACGACTCATCATTACCCCTCAAAGTCCATAGTTTGCGTCACGGTACACTCTGCGTCGTGCATTCTGTGGGTTTCGACAAATGCGTAATGCCATGTACCCGCCATTATGGTGTCATACAGAGTAGTTTCGCTGCCCTAAAATACCTCTGTGCTCTGCCTATTCATCCCTCTCTTCCTCACCAACACTTATCCTTTTACTGTTCCCTTAGTTTTGACTTTTCTAGAATGACATATAATTGGAATCACACAGGATATAGCCTTTTCATATTGGCTTCTTTCATTTATTAGTACGTATCTAAGGTTTCTCCATGTCTTTTCATGGTCTGATAGTCCATTTCCTTTTAGAATTGAATAATATTCCATTGTCTGGATGGACTACAGTTTATTTATCCATTCACCTACTAACGGATATTTTGGTGGCTTCCAAGTTTTAGCAATTATGAATAAAGCTGCTATGAATATTCGTGTGCAGGCTTTGTGTAAATGGAAGTCTTTAACTCCTTGGGTAAATACCAGGGAGCACGATTGCTAGATTTTATGGCAAGAGAGTGCTTAATTTTATAAGAAACTGCCAAAACGTCTTCAAAAGTGGCTGTACCATTTTGTGATCTCACTGGCAATGAATGAACATTCCTGTTGCTCAACATCTTCATCAGCATTTAGTGTGGTCAGTGGCATTTTATTTTAGTTTTGTTTTTTTACCGTTCTAATAGGTATGCAGCAGTATTAAATTGTTGTTTTAATTTGCAATCCCTTAGTGATAAAAATGTTAAGCATTTTTTTCACATGTTTATTTGTCGTTTGTATAACTTCTTTCGTGGTGTGTCTGCTCAAGTCTTTTGCCCATTTTTAATTGGGTTGTTCATTCTCTTATTGTTGAATTTTAAGAGTTTTTTATATGTTTTTTATAACAATCCTTTTTCAGAAATGTCTTTTGGAAGTATTTTTCCCCGTCTGTAGTTTGTCTTCTCATTCTATTAATTGTGTTTCTTTTTCATTTCATGATATTAAATATAATTTTCCACTTTAACCACTTTAAGTGTAGAAAACACTGTTATTGATTACATTCACAATTTTGTGCAACCATCATTACTGTCAAAACTTTTCAAAATCTTCAACGAAAATTCTGTACCCATTAGGTGATAACTCCCCAATTCTCTTTCCCCCCGGCCTCCAGTATTTCTACTCTACCTTCTTCTTTACAAATTTGCCTATTTTAGATATTTCGTGTAGGTGGAATCATACAATATTTGTCCTCTTTTGTCTGTCTTATTTTACTTTGCATGATGCTATCATGGTTCATTCATGTTGTAGTTGAATCAGAAATTTATTTCTTTCTATGGCCGAAAAATTTTCCATGTACATATCACATTTTATCTATTCATCTGTTGATGGACACTTGGGTTGTTTCAACCTTTGGCTATTGTGAGTAATGCTGCAACGATGTTGTTGTGTAAGTGTCTATTTGAGTCCTTGTTTTCAATTATTTTGGTTTTATACCTAGCAATGGAATTGCTGGCTCATATGATTTCTCTAAATTTAACTTTCTGAAGAATTTCCAAAGTGTTTTTCACATTGCCTGTACCATTTTGCCTTCCCATAAACAATGTACAAGAGTTCCAGTTTCTCTACATTCTCATGAATACATGTTCTTATCATCATCATCATCATCATCATTATATCCGCCCCATTAGGTGTGAAGTGGCATTTTATTTTAGTTTTGATTTGCTTTTTTTTTTTGACCGCCTATAGCACCTGGTCTTCCTAGATGGTCTCCCATCCAAGTACTAACCAGGCCCGACCCTGCTTAGCTTCCAAGATCAGACGCGATCGGGCGTGTTCAGGGTGGCATGGCTGTAGACTTGATTTGCATTTTTAAGAACATATTAAGCACTTTTTCATGTGTTTATGTAACATTTGTATATATTTTTCAAGAGATGTATATTTAAGCCCTTTGTCCATTTAAAAATTTGATTCTTTGTCTTTTTACTGTTGAGTTGTGGGAGTTCTTTATATATTCTGGATATTAAACCCTATTGCATTGATCTATCTGCCCATCTTTATGCCATATATATAATTACGAATATTATCTCCCATTACATAGGTTATCTTTTCATTTGCTTCATTTGCTTTCTTGATTCTTTGATGTACAGTTTTTAATTTTGATAAAGTCCAATCTATCTATATTTTCTTTTGTTACTCATGCTTTTGACGTCATATCTAAGAATCCATTGCCAAACTCAAAGTCATGTAGATTCACCCTATTCTGTTTTCTTCTAAGACTTTTATGGTTTTAGCTCTTCTATTTAAGTCATTAATACATTTTGTGTCAATATTTGTTAAAGGTCCAGTTTCATTCTTTTGCTTGTGAATATCCAGTTGTCACAGCACCATTCATTCGTTGAAGGGGCCGTGCTTACCCACTGAATAATCTTGGAACCTTTTTCGAAAATCAATCAGCCATAAATCTATGGTTTTATTGTTATTGCTGTAAGGTGGATAGTTTTGTGTTAAAGAACTGTCAGGAATGAACACTGACTCTGAACACTTTTATAAGTTACAGTCACTGTCACACATTCAGAGCTCTCAGTTTTCAGCTGAGATAACAGATGACATGACACTGGTAGGTGGTAAGGGACACCTTAATTCCCCATATGCCTCAGAGGAGGCGTGTTTGGGTGGTGGCAGTGGCTGGCTCTTTAATTCGGAAATAGTACTGTTAGGCATAGGGTACTCCGATTTCTAAAACCATAAATGGCGCCAGCAGCTGCATTCAATTAATTCCCTTACATGGTTGAAAAACTTACCATTAAAGAGCTATGTTTTCCAGAACAAAAATTAAGGTTACCAGAATGATTTTTCTATAAACCACTAAGAGACATTGCTATGGACACCACAAGTTTAATAGAAATGTCTCCCCATCACTCTGGAGAAGACCATGCTCTGAAAATCCATAAGCATTAGCCTCCCAGGGTCCAGGAGGGACTGAAGTGGCCTCCTGGCCATGGCCTGAAATGTTGTTTTATATATCTGTGTCATAATACATCTTCCTCCCTGTTCCTACAGGTAATATCTTTCTAAACTACATGTTGTGGCACCTCCTGTCCAAACCCTATCATAAAATGCCACCATGTCTAATAGAGATGTTGTTTCTGGATCCTGTACATAAAGCTCACAGCCAACAAAATAGCGCTCATCACACTGAGTGTGATTCTCCATTTGTGTTTCTAGGTCTCTGGAGGCCTAGGAGACCCCAGGACAGTATAATTTGTAATAAATGTTTCTTAACGGAAGAATAATTCATGAATGCATGAAAATACCCCAGAGTAAAGAGAGAGCCGTGATCCAGAGACACTCACCTGTCTGATAAATGACCAGATATGATGCTTCCCATCAGCATTCCAGCCATGAATGAGAATTTGGCCATTGACTTCAGTGACTGAGATTGACACACCAGGTCCCACTGGAAGGGAAGGACATCATTACATCAGAGCTTCACAGCCACTTATGACCCCTCAGTAGAAATCAAATCGAAACAGCTTAAATGACTTTCAAGTTTCTTTATATCAGGCCCCCCCTTCCTCTCCGGCTCCTCATTTTTGCATTAGCCAACCTTTGTTACTTTGTTATTCAGGTCTCGGTTTAAATATAACTTCTGATAGGAAGCCTCCTCTGAACCTGTTGGCTGCATTAATGCCTTCTTGTCTTCCATGCTAAGTGGTTCTCGAGCTTAGCTGCAGAGTGCCATCATATGAGGAGCCTTAAAATGTGCTGGTGCCAGAGTGTCACCACAAATCTCCTCAGGCGGCTGTTCTGGGGCACAGTCTGTGCTTGCAGCGTTTCGTCAACTCCCCAGACGTTTCTAGTTTACAAGCAAGGCTGAGCATTTCTGACCTCGTATAACGTTGTTAACACATCACCTAAATTACTTGCTTAATCTTTGGCCTTCCTAAAAATAAAAGCCACACGATAGTAAGGTTATGTCTATTTTTGAATTCATTAGTCTCACCGTTGATGCAGGAGCTTGACATTTAATAGGGAAGTCATCGGTATTCGCTGAAGGAATGAAGAATGAGCACCGACGTAATGACTAAAGGCTTAAAGCACGGATGTCACTGTGTGATAAACTCCCAGACCACGTGAAGGGGCCTCTTACCTCCGTCACGATGGTGGACGAGAAGGAGCTTCGGTCGTACACCCAGCCGTCCACGCAGGGCTCCGTGTCCAGCTCGCTGGTGTTGGAGAAGGTGCCATTCAAGTGAAGGAGCTGCCACTGAGGGTGGAGGAAGCGGCGACACTTCTCCGGCTCCAGGTTCGAGTCCAGTGGGATGGAGATTCGCAGCAGGGCATCCTGCCTGAGCAGCCCGGTGCCATTAGCAGAGACGGTGTCATTGTCGAGGATGTGGACCCAGCAGCGGTGATCAGGAACGGCTGCAGTGAAGTTCTCCAACAGAATATGACTGTACACTATGAGGCTGGAGATACATAAGAAAATGAGCTGAAGGATCTGGAATCTGCCCAGCCCTCCAACTTGATCCAGGAGTTTATGAAAGGCCATCGAGGATGAACAGGCGATCTCCGAGAGGAGCCCAAACAACCGTTTTTAGGAAAATCTTCAAACGGAGGAAAGGGTCCCTTTTACTACGTCGCATTCAGTGTGTGTTGATCCTGATCACACTTTCTCCTCAGCGGGCCCTGTCTCACCTCCACACCTGGGCAGTGGAAGCTGTTTCTCCAAATTGTCCTCTTTAAAGTCGAGGAGAGCTGTTCTGCCGGAATGCTTCCAGAAGCTGACAACAAAAACTGTTTAAAGGCACTGTCAACAGTCCCCCAAAGTAGCGCCGGACTTTGAGCCCTGTGTCTGCAAGCAAATAAAACAAACCTGCTACGTGGAACGCAGTCTTTTCCACGACATGTCATTTGCAAGACTCAAAAATGAGACGTTTTTGATTTTTCTGTGGAAAATACTGAAAGTTAAAGATACCGCTTGAATTTTGATTAAAAGAGTTAGTGAAAACAGCCCTGAGTTCAATTAAAACAAGTGAAATGTCACTTTTGGGAAGTGACATTCTGCTCCAAGTGGAATCAAACCATGAATTCACGCTGAAAACAAGTCCCTCAAAATGGGGGCAGGTGGGTAGCAACGGAGGGCAGAGGGCTAAGCAAAATCCTAAAGTCTTTTCCTCTAATTTTGCTGGACTGAGTTCTAGAAGCATCGTGAAGAACCAGCCCACGTGAAATCCAAAGTGGACAACTGTAATGTATTTTGTTCAATAATACAAAGAGTAGATTGGGTAATTTTACAGTTTATTTAGAGTAGATGCAATTGATCGTTCAATGGCATTGAAATAAATCCGACTCTAGTGGCACTGCTTAGACCAAATGTTTCTATGAAAAAATACAATAATACTTATAAACTAGCTTTTACGGATGGTTAACATCAGTACTGTATGTATTTGGGGGAGTCAAATACATACATAGTTCATGAATTCGTCATACGAGATTTTTCATTATTACATGTAAGAATGCCTCCTACAAGATAAACTATCAAATGCTCATAATGGCATTTATATGGAAGTACTCTTATATACAGAAGCAATCCAGTTTCTCTGCTGTGTAAGTATATAATTTAGAGACACTAGGTGACAGAGAAAAAAATCTTAGTACAGTAAATATTGATATCAGTTTGCAGGATTTAAAATGCTTGCTTTTAAGAAATCATCTAGAATACAAAGCATTCTGTGCCAAGAAAACTGGAAAAATTCTGGATACTCATAATGGATCACACCATGCAACTTAGAATGAAACTATGTTATTTATTCAGTTATTTTCTACATTTTTTATTCCTTTGACTACATTAATTTGTGAACTAAAGATTACATTCTGTGCAGCTGCATTTATGGGACAAGATCTCATTTTCAAAATAGTGGCATCTCTTTTCCTTAACGATAATGGCACTTGATTTTTAGCAACAATTCTATGTTTGAAAAGGTAATAATTTGTTGAACAAAATGTTTTAACCATAATTACTTTCTCCCTTACTCACCATTTGCCAGTTACGATATTTACAAAAGACTCGAGTCTCCCCGTGGAATGACCTTTTAGCCTCCTCTACCTCATACCTTAGTCAAAGGTTTTTCTTCAACCTCATCTCTGACTTGACTGGGGGAAGTGGAAGAGTTTTAGAAAAGTTGTTTATGTATTTTAATTTGGATTGTTGTTTTTGAGTAAGTAGGAAGGCAAGAATAAACCAAAATAATTTTTAGTTCAGGATAGGATACAGTGCCCTCGATAGACAGTTATGTAAGAGGAAACACCTGTTAGTAACCTATAAAAGATGAGACATTCTAAGTCACCCTACAAAAAGTCTGTAACAGCTAAAAAATAAGAAGTCGTATTAGTCCACTGTGATTGCATCACCTCTGAGTGGACATTAAAGGTCAGAGGACAATCTGGTGGTTATTGACAGACAGGCAAGTTTAACCAAAGAGATGTCACTAAATTCAAATGCTGAAAAAAATATTTTTAAAAGCAGATTAAGTTAAGCTAAGTTATTCTGTGTAAACAAAGCACAGACAAAGGGATTAGCAAATGAGGACTCTAAACTGAATTCCACGAATCCAGTTTTCATGGTAAGATGGATTTATTATATGCATTTTATAACAGTAACTTCTTAAAAATCACCAAGTCTATGAAGTTATACTTTGTGTTAAACTAGTCTTGCATTATATGGGAAATGGCCATATCCGATAGGCAGTACAGCCAAATTATAGTGGTGAGATTTGAGATAGAAAAGTTGACAACTTTCTAGAAGAAGCACATTAAAGCATTTGCCAAAATAGTTATTGGACAATAGTTCAAATCTGTAATTTATAAAGTGAAATTGTGATCCTGTGAAACAAATTTAAGGATAGAATTAAAATTACTTCAAGACCAAGAATGATCATTTTCACCAAATCTTACTACAGATGGATTTGTTGAATTTGTTAATGTAAACCAGAAAACATTTGGGGGCGGGGAAATAAACCCATACGTAATTTGATCTGTCTTTTTTGGAAATTAACATCACAAAATAAACCACAGACTGATGTCAAATCAACAACAACAAAAAAAAATGAATGACAACCAACAAACATAAACACATGGCAGAGTTAAAATATCCAAAAATATTCCATTGGCTTCGGCTTATTAAAATGTTTTGTACTATCTAAAAGAAAAAGAAAATTTTAAAACAACTGGAAAAGAGGCAACTTGTTTAAAATTTTCTCATGGCAGATTCAGACAGATCACAAGTCTCGTTCAAATGTTTGCCAAGGTCAATGAAGCAGCCTTTATTCTGGGATTGTCCAAGGTGGTAGAGAGCCACTTGGCTCTATTTATCCTACACTAGATGGCAGCTCAGAGGAATGTGCAGCACAGTTACCAACATGGTATTGTAGGAGACCGGAGCCTGGAGTCTCCGCTGGCTTAGGAAGAACCCAGTATTAGTTCTTTAGCTACCCTATGGTGCAGGCTAACGATGCTGAAAATCTCGACTGCATCCTTGAGCCATTCTCTCTTAGTTCCTATTAGATACAGAATCTTCCCAATCTTCTAAGAGTCCAATGACTGTAAGAATATGCACATGAGTTCTGGGCTTTTGGTCTTGGTTCTCAGACATTTCCCGGTCTCTGTGGTGTGACATTTGTCACTTTCATTTGACCCCAGCCTCTTGGCAAACCTCCCTCCCCACAGCATTGCCAGGCTTTTCCTGTTACAGCCTCCAGCTGGACCACCCAGAGCTCTGGACTCGCTAAAGGGACCTTTGGTGACTCTCTCAGATCCTTGTCAGCCAAGCCGTGAGTAGACCTATGGAAGGAGTCAGCTCTTGGCTCTTGCAAACAATGCTGCGATGAGCATGAAAGAAAGTTCAGGCATCTCTTTGAGATCCTTCTTTCGATTCTTTTGGCTAAATATCCACTAGTGAGATTTCTAGATTATAAGGTAACTTCTTATAATTTTTTAAGGAATCTCCATAGTGTTTTCCATCATTTTACACTCTCACCCACAATGTTTGAAGATTCCAATGTCTTCACAGTCTTGCCAACACTCGTCTTCTTTGCTTTCCTTTTTATAACAGGTACTGATCCGCATTTCCCAGATGATTAGTGATGCCGAGCACCTTTCATACATACATAATCTTCAGATTAGATTGTCACAATGGTCCTCAAATATGTCTTCCCAGCTGTTTTCCCCCACCCACGAGGTAGTCGTAGATGACACATTACGTTCGCTGTACTTTTTTCATGTGAGTTTGAATCTAGAATAATCACTTCACTAATTTGTTTTTCTCACGACGTTGCCTTTTGAACGGTCCAGGCTGCTCGTTTTACAGAAAGGAGCAGATCCGGACTGCTGCTGAAGCTTGTCAGAGCATACCACCTGGTGGAGCCGATGGGAGAAGAGGCATCTGAGCAGGAAGAGATGTGGTGTGACCTTTATTACGAACCTTAAAAGGTGAGTCATATTATAGACCCTGGAGTTAGGAAGGAGGCCTGACTACGAGACACCGAGGTACCACGCAGTGAGAAGTTAAGGTCACTAGCTGAGTTCTGTCAATCCCAGCCAGTCGCAGGAGCCCAGCATCACTCCCTCCTAAGATGAAAGGCATACGCTGGGGATAAAGAGACAGGAGGCCCAGATAAGCCGCAAGATCAGGTGGCTCAGAGCCCCCATGATCCACCAGTACTGCCCCTCAGCTGCACACACTTACAGCTGTCTGTTACGACCAGCTGACAGAGGAAGAAAATAACTGCCAGGTCCACGCGTAGAATGACTTGGCAGGTGGGGAAAGTAAAACGGTGACTGCCAATGAAGTGCTCCTCGTCTGGGGACCATGGTGGTCGGCAGCGATGAGTAGTTCTCTCCATGGGTATATCTGACTATCCACTTCGTGTCTGAATAGTGTAAGCCTGAGCTAAGATATATGTGGACGATAAGGAGCTGCAAATGGCCTAGTTTGGTGGCTGGGCCTGAACACGGAAAGGCTAGATGAAAGGAAGAAAGAAGGCGTGAGGAAGAGGCATGTGGACACACTTGTGGGAATGGACCTGAGGCGCGATGGTCTTTGTATCACATGTAACACTCGGTAGAGACCACGTGCCATGGGAGGAGGGAAGAGGCACTGAACAAACATCCAGAGCAACTTAGAGTCGCTGTCCCCACGCGGTCTTCCAATCAGAAGGGCCGAGGTGGCAGGGACAGCTGCATGTGCCTACTCGCCAAGTCTGCACTAGCTGCTCTTGCTGCTGAATGTCAATCTGCAAGCCACAGAGACCAACCAACATCTTGATGTCAAATTGGTTATATTAGACCTGTTTCGCCTTCAAAAGGGGCAATGATATATATTAGCTACAGTAACACGTATTCTGGGTAAGGATCACTCTGTTTTGTCTTCATGATCTGAGCCAGCACTGCTATCCAAAGGCAGAGAGAGTATGTGATCCACCAGAACCAGATCCTTCAAACCACTTCATTGAACCAAGGAACCGAAAAGGCAAGGAAGGTGGTGTGGACGTGGGCTCATGACATGACAGCCACCGGTGCTAGTGCACATTCTACCACCCAGAGGCTGCCAGTCTCACAGGGCGATGGGACAGCCATGTAAAGTGTATCAGAGGAGCCAGTTTGGAGATAACTCTCTGCAAAGATGGGCAACTAGCTTCTGGGATGCAACCATCACTCTGAATCAGTGACCGCTCTCTGGTGCTCTGTCCCCTGCAGATAGAATAAATAGTTTGGGAACAAAATGGTGGAAGCTGACATGGCCCCAGCTGTAGACGCTCAGTGTCCTTCTTGGAGAATTTTTTTTTCCCCGTCCTTATAAATCAAAGCTCTGTGAGTATCGAGGTCTTTGCGTCCAGAATAGAAACATTTGCACCAAGAAACACAGAAAAAGTTTCAGCTACCAAACCAGGCCACGAAGCCAAGGAAAGTCAAGGAAAGTTGTCGCTACAGGGCTGGATTCGTAGACCCTGGGCCAGGGCTGAGCCTTCCAGTGTGGTGACACATATATAAAAAGTGAACTGCTTTATGATTTTTCCGTGGAAAGAACAGAAAGCAAGTGTGTTTTGCTTGTTGAATATTGTATGTTGATAAAATGCGTTACTTAAAACAATCACGAATTAAACTAAAGCCAACTGGAGTGTGGCGTGATCCCCGCCTTTTGGAATCCAGCGTTCTAGTTCAGTTCAAAAAAGGCCGAGAACTCACATTGATTTCACGTTACCCGCAAGAGGGAAAGTGACGGAGGATGGGAGGAAGGCAGCATAAGTCTATATGTGAGTTTCTTCTTTCCGGTTTATTTATTCATTCATACAACATTCTTGAGAACTTTTTCTGTGCCACTTCTTGACATACAGCTGTCTCAGCCGGGGTTCTCCAGAGAAACAGAAACAAAGGATAGTTATTATAAGGCATTGGCTCACATGGTTATAAAGGCTGAAAAGTCCCACGATCTGCTGACTATAAGCTGGAAGCACAGTGAGCCCAGTGATGTAGTTTCAGTCTGAGTCTAAAGGCCTGAGAAGCAGAAGTCCGGTGGTGGAAGTCCCAGTCCAAGGACAAGAGAAAATCGATGCCCCAGCTTAACAGTTAGGTGGAGAGAGGACCGTTCCCCCTCCCGCACTTTTCTGTTTATTCAGGCCCTGAGTGCACTGGATGATGCCCAGTGACCCTGGGGAGGGCCAGCTGTTTTACTCAGTCTACTGACGTGAACGCGATGCTCCTTCCAGAAATACCCTTACACGCACACACATCCAGTCAAGGTGACTCATAAGATGAACCATCGCAATAGCAATGTTCAAAACAAGGTCTTCAGTGGTCTCAGAGTCTAGAGAGTAAGAGAGTAAGAGAGCAAATAATTACACTCTGATCACTCCGATTGATAAGATACTTATTTGGCAGGTGCAAGATGTGCTGTAGAAAAAACAAAGGGAAACTAAGAAAGAAAATGTCCCCTTTCCCTAAGTTTCACTAAATCAGTGTTCATGCTGAGTAGGTGGCTTAGGCACCTGAGTTTTGAAAGCTGATTTACAAGACAAGGAAGGAATAAGTAAACGTGTGGAAAACGCGATTTCTAGCCGAGAGAATGACAAGTATATAATTAAGGTAAAAGAGTATGGCACAAATATAGAGCAACAGGACGTTCAACAGATAAACCCAAAATGGCATGCTGGGAATAGCAGGAAAGAACAGAATTTATAAAACAAAACATATGCATTTTTTAAAAGGTTTGGACTTTGTATTGTAAAACAGAGGTTCTTACTCTTTGATTCAATAATGATCACCTGTGGAACATCTTATGCAGATTTCTAGGCTTAATTCATAAAGATTCTCATTCAGGAAGTGATTTCGATGTAGGGATTTCAAATATTGAACTTGAAAAATCAGTGCTTGAGACATTGATTGCTACCTGAGGATTTTAGAAAGGGAGTTAGTTCCACATCAGATACGTAGCTAAGAAAAATCGTGGATGCTATTTAAAGCAAGAAGAGGAAATAGAATGGGATTTGACACCAGGAAATCCATTCGGAGATTTATTGCAAAAAGCAATCTGATTAAAAGGACGTCAATAATAATTATTATAGCTAACAATTCTTTAAGGACTTTCTGTATGTTGCTACTGCAATAAGCACTTTGCATGCCTCTTTTAGGTCTTATTATCTCCATATGACAACTGAGAAATCTGAGACCCAGGAAGGCTAAGTAATTTTTCAACACATTTGCTGAGTGTAAGTGGTGGACCCAGGAAATGAACCAAGGCAGTTTATCTCCAAAGACAGACTTTTAATCTCTATGCTTTACTTATTGACTCTTAGAAATGTTTTTTGTTGTTGTTGTCGTCGTTGTTTATCTAGATGGCAAACAGAGCACATTCTTATTTTCTGGTTTCCAAGTGGGAGACGGGGCACATGCTAAAATGTACATGCGCCAGCCACATGACGTCCCACCAAAAATGTAAAATATTAAAGAAATCTACGGCATGCCATCCTGAACAAGCCCAATCCCGTCTGATCTCAAAGCTAAGCAGGGTCGAGCCTGGTTAGTACTTGGATGGGAGACCACCTAAGAAGACCAGGTGCTATAGGCGTGAAAAATTTTTTTAAAAATAAAATAATAAAAACAAGGGATTGTAAGCTAAGGTCCTTGCAATCTATGAGGTCAACCAAGGGTTGCCTTGCCTAAAAAAAAAAAAAATTAAAGAATATCAAATTAATGAGTACCATAATAACACACACAAATATTCAAAAAAGCTAGAATAAATGCTATATAGAGCCGACCGTAAGGCACCTTTAGAATAAGGACAGACAGGGTGAAGGAGAAAAATTAAGATAGTGAGAAATATAACTAGCATTTGCTCATACTGTGTGACAGCCTTTTAACTGTACACTTTAAAAGCATTTACTATTTATTTCTCCTAAGAATCCTGTGACATGAGTAGTATCTTCCCCAATATACATTATAAATTAAATATTTAGAGGTTGATTAACAAGCTCATCCCAGGATGAGGCAAGTAGCCAAAAAATAGACAAGGGCATCTAGTAAAAAGTGCACATTCAAATAAAATTGGGGAAAAGTAATCATTGCTGGTACATTCAAGCTCTTTGAGGATGAAGAAAGAATTTATCAGAAACCCTTGATCTGGTATGCTGACCTTGAGAATACAGAATTTCATGTAATTTTGTAACCTCTTTTTATATGTGTGTTTATAAGTGCATGTAGCATTTTCTTTTCAAATCGAACATTTTTTCAAATAAGTTTTAGAAACATACATGGAAAAAAAGAAATAATACAAAACCTCCCTGGTTAACTTAATCAGTCGTCATTATAAAAGTCAATAGTACTGCGTTGACCAAGGTAGCTAGTTACAGTAAGAACCCAAGAGTCTGACTGTTATGGTCACCCCTGTTGTCTGGGTCAGGTGGCCCCCATCCTCCAGGCAGTGGCTCAGGCCACCAGCACCTTTCATTGTGTGACTAATTATGAAGTTAGGAGGATACAAGAAACCAAATACTATGAGTACAGTGTGAGAATTAAATGTCTTGTCCCCAGGAGAGGACCTGCGGGAGATGCCTGCTCCCGATGGCTGATTTCCTGTAAGATCCACAGTTTCCTACCTCTCTGGGTTCTGGGAGAGCTGACTCTGTTTCTGGTCTGCTTTGTACTCTTTCTAGCATTACTGGTTGTTCTGAAGGCTTAGATTAGAGTTCTATAGTAGGACTTTTGGTTTAAGTTTTTGCCAAGTCCAGTACTTTCATTTGCTCTCACTGATAACCTCCATGTTACAGGAGGTGCAGCCGGGGTTCAAGCTCAGTTTGATCAGTGGGGGAAGAGTCTGTGACTGAACTAAAATAAGAAACTTCTTCTAAAGCAAAGCTACTCTAGAAAACTAAGTTCCATGATGATCCTCCCTGCAAGGTGTAACGGGAATTTGATGCCCTCATTTCTGAATACACGTCCTTTCCCCCAGGAACAAAACAGTCAGGAACTGTCCAAAGCAACCCAGGACACGAGCATGAAAATCTGTTGCAAAAACAAGCTCTATCTAATCATCACTAAGCATTCTGCATATACAAGAAGTCAGCGATGTCTTCTGAATTGAAAAAAAGAAACAAAGTATCTTGACTTTTTGTTCATTCAGTTGCTGACTTATTTCTCCACACCCCTTCCAAACAATCTCTCTCTCCATTCTGTTCTTTTAATCGCTTTACTGGTATATGTTAAATAAAATAAAATTCACTCACTTAAAGTGTACGATTCAGTGATTTTTTTTTTAGCATATTCACAGATACGTGCAATCATCACCACCGTCAAGTTTTAGTACATGCACAGAGTCCTGAAACCATTATAATCATACACTTTTAGGACATTTTCATCCCTCCAAAAAGGAGCCTTATTCCTATTAGCAGTAAATCTCAATCTCCTCTGCACAAACACTGGCCATCACTAGTAGACATTTTGCCTCTCCTACTTCGCCTACTCCAGACATTTCATGTTAATTAAATCATGCAATATGCAGTATTTCTAAAATGGCTTATTTTACTTTACGTGCATTGTTTAATTTCTACACACCGCTGACTGACGGTCGAGTACAGAAAGCATTGGAGAAATTGATGCTGAAATACAAGTTAATAAGGAGCATGTTATGTAAAGAGAGTAATTTTGCAAATTTATTTCAAGATGATTTTAACTCGATCTTCATCGAAATTATCTAAATAAAATTCTTACATAACACATATCCAGATGTCCCAATTATTTTGAAAATCAGTACTAGGAAAGGAAAAACAAATATGATTGCATCTAATTTACCTTGTTGCTCGTTGAAGATTAAGCCTAGCCACACCTGCAATGAAGAGAAAAGAGCATCTTGAAACTTACTTTATTCTAATCATTTAGAGATAATTTTTTAACTATTAATATTAGCTAAGTGATTTTTCTAGCGTTATAAGACAAAAATTCCAGACATCATTTTTGAAAGCTTTATGTCTCATTTGGATGCCCTAAAACCTATTTAAACACAAAGGTATAAAATAAAAATTAATTGTAAATGATATTAATAATATATATTATACCCCAGGCTATTTTTCAGCTTACTTATTTGAAAAAAATGCATCTTCTTGCATGTGCATGCACACACACACACACACACACACACACCCCTGTCTGAAAGAAATAAAAGGTCAGAGTTATTTGCAGAAAGAAGTCTAGACTCCTTCTTGAGGAGGGCTGTCAAGGAAAGCTGCCTGACTTCCAGTATACTCTGAGTGAGCAAGAGAACTTTTTAGAATACTAAATTCTTGAACTTGAGAGCTGTTTGCTAGAACTGCTAGAGTTGACTAACCCAATAGGGTTTTCCTTCTTTTATTCTTCACATGTTTTACTATTTTCCTCCGAGATCTCAGAGAGAACTGAATCCAATCTGCTACCAAATATGTTATTGTATTTTTAATTTCTAAAAGTCCTACTTTTTTCACAATTATACTGTTCCTTTTAGAGTTTCCTTTTCTGCAAATATTTTTAATCTTGTTTTATTGTGTTAGATATAGTAAACATCATTGTTTTTATTATGTGTCCGATAATTCCAACATCTGAGGGTTTTTAGACACCCGCTTTCTGTTGTTTTTGCTGCTTCTCACTCCTTGTACCTTATCTGATTGTGTCCTTGTTGCGCTGACTCCTCGTGGCCTTAAGAAACCATTTCTTGCTAGACCACGAAAGTCACTGAAGCTACTTAAGTTTTATTTTTTTTAACTCCTGGATAGTAAAAGAAAAGAAAGATAACTTTCTGATGTGATGGAAGTGTTAGCTAATCCTATAGTGGTAATCATATTGCAAAATATAAAGGTATCAAATCCACAACTTGTATACCTTAAACTTATACAAGGTTATATGTCAATCGTTTTTCAATGAAAAATAAAATAAAATCTGTTATAAAATTGCAAATAAAATTAAATGAAAAATAAACACCTTTATCTGGTAACATCAGGTTTAAAAAATCCTTTGGGACAAAGCCCAACTACCTGTGGGACAAGGCCCACAGGTCAGTGGGTCTTACAAGGTACACATGTTCTACTGCAGCTAAATCTTTCATGAAATACTCAACTGACTCTTCTCTGAGGGACAGAATGAACATTTTCTATTTAGCCTGAGAGGAAGGATGAAGAACATGGCTGCATTCTTACCTGCAACTCATAATGTACACTGTACAAGGAAGAATCTTACAAATTATACTTCTCTATCGTCAATAAAGTATGAATGCCGGCACCTTACTCCTCAAAGCATGCTCTAGGGACCGTCAGCATCAGCCTCACCTGGGAGCTCATTAGAAATTCAAAATCGCAGGCCTCTCCACATACCTACTGAAACAGACTCCGCATTTTAACAGCATGCCCAAACGATTCACACGCACATGAAACTTTGAAAGGCATTGATCTAGAACAAATTAGCTCCTAGAAGGAGATCTATATTATGGCAATTGGAAGGACATGAAAACAGCCAGAGGCCTGGTATCAGCCTTGTAGAAAGCCATTCTCCAAAACCCTGATCAATGTGCCAGACCAGAAACGAAGTCTGAAACTAAGAAAGAGCTTTGCTTGTTTCCCACATAACAATAGGCAGACTAACTCACAGCCTTCAGCTTCCACACTCTCATCAGGCTCTTAAGAAGTCCGATGTGAGAGCCACAGATGGCAAAGCAGCTCAGCTGAGCCTTATCCCTGGTAACTTTAAAAATCTTCCTATGATGTGTTCTTTATTTTTCTTATGAATGCTCCTTGTCCCCGGGAACTTTAAAAATCTTCCTACGGTGTGTTCTTTATTTTTCTTATGAATGCTCCTTCAGGCCCCTGTGAGTCTGAGAGAGCTCTGATTAACAATAGCAAGAAAACCAGTCGCCCAGCAATGCCTCTGGAGGTGGCTGCAAGAATCTTAGCACAGATGGAGCCGGGGCAGCACCCTGTGCAGTCTCACCTTTCTTGAAAGTGACATTCCTGGGGGAAAGTGAAGGAAGAGGACAGTGAGGTATAACCTTTTCTCTATTGTCCTTAAAAACTATCCTATGACTCCAACTTTCATATTCTATCTCGCGAAAGTCCTGAGTTAATGGATCCATGGTCGTTAGAAATCGGGAAAGCGAGACCGAGTCCTTTATGTGTACTCTCCGTGGGAAATTCTTCTGGGAAATGTATTTTTCTCCATTTCCTCATGGTTCCCAGGATGTTTTAGTGACCCTTATAGACTGGTGGCCACGGCAACTGCTCAGATGATGCAGAATTCATCCGATTGCTGATATTGTCGTTTTAGGGTAATTCCCTAAAATACATCTCCAAGATCTTGGAAAAGGCTTATCCTCGGAGTAAAATATCAGATGTGATTATTATCTGCAGGACTTACTAAGAAATGTATACAAATGTGACTAACGAATTTAGGAACATTCGAGGAGATTCAAGGAAAATCGCCGAGGCCAGACTGCACGTGGTTGCAACACAAAAAGGTGAGAACTGATTTCTTCCGTCCTACACCCTGTTTGAGAAATACTATTATACAGAATGAGGTGGATCTGCCAGTGAAAAGAAGAACCGAGAGTTTCTAGGGCAGAAGCCAGCATCGAAGCATCATCCCAGCCCACCCACAAAAGACGTCTCGGCTCAGAGAGTTTAGCATCGACTTCCTCCACTAAGTGAGAAGGCCTCCAGCTCCTTAGCGCAGACTCTTCCTAAAACCATCTAACTCTTCTTATTCTGATTCTATACACAACACAGTCTCCTAATAATCTTATTTCCCATAAGGAGATAATGCGCTACTCAGGCCAATTTGAATTTCCAGGGCGTTCGACTCTCGGATGTGCCATTAGCATTAAAATATTGGATTCTGGTGCAGTTAAATCACATCACGGGAGTCGAGTAAGTAGGAGTTTGGCACTCAGAAAAGTTTCCTAAGTTAATTTTCTGAGCCTGCTTGAGGTGACTTTACTAAAGTATGCCTCATTTTGTGGATGAATATGTGGCACTATTTTCTTCCTTGGGACGACCCCTGTCTCCTGAGGCAGGAGAGGGCAAACTCCAGAGAGAGAGTAAGCATTTAGGGACAAGGCAGCTCCTGTGATAGAACAGTTTAGAGAACCACTTAACGCAGGTGATATTTGGTTGTCAGTGAGAATTGGTCAAAGCTTCCTGTGCTCACAGCTTCGGCAAGTGAGAAAGGTCCTCCCTCATCTCTCCACTGGTCTGAGAAGATAGGCGTCTTTTCTCTTTTCAAAGCCAACCCCGCAGTGTGTCCTCCCATACATGCCACCTGCCCCTCTGTGACCTCGCCTGCTCACACACATTCCCTCACACCTCGTCTGCCTCAATCTCTCTTTCGGTTCTTTCCCTTGGCCTATAAACATTCTCATTAGTATTTTGTTCTAAAAACAAAATTAAAATAATCATGTAGATACTTTTAACTCTTTATTACCTTTCTCGTTCAAACTTAATGAGACTATTAGCCTATACCCTTCATCAGTGAACCTAGAAGTATCTAACCCTAGAAACAATTACTTTAAGACTAGGGCTGCTCTAACCCCAAAGTCAGGGCTGCTAAGACACACCCCAGCAAGACTAACCTTAGTCTCCAACAGCATAAAGCAAAACTACTAGTAAATTAATTGCTATTGGGAAAAAAATAGCATTCTTCATACAATCAAAAATTCATCGACAGATGGGATAAAATGGTATAGAAGATAGAGGCTTTGTTCATCCCTCTTGCGACCAGATCCAAGTTGTGACAGAAACACAGAGCATACAGCAAGCGAAGTCACCTGGGGTCTAGACGAACAGAAACCCTACAATGAGGGGGAGACATAATTAATCAACCTGCAATGGTAGAAGGTAGGAGAGGGCAAAGATGTGAGGCTGCCTGTCCTGAGCAGCTGAGTGGGACAGTGGCTGTGACAGCGGCAGCTGACAGCTGCAGACACCTCTTAAAGGGGCTGTGTCCACGAGTGGATTTTCACAGTGACGGATCTGCTGCTCTGAGCACCAGTGCCTTGTTGGCTCCTCAGGGGGCAGCAGGGACTTACGGGGGGTGGGGGGTGGCCCTGAGTTGTCGGAGTAAGGGCCAGTGGTGAGGATCTCTCCTGGGCAGAGGGGCAGGCGGCATCCATTGCGCCTCTGCTGAGCCCTCCTTGCTCCCAGTGTGCGGATGCAGCCTCTCCATTGCTGAGACGTCGTCAGACTGGATAACAGAGGTTGCTCTGCCTGGAGGATTCCATGAAACCCTGCCTCCCCCAACTCACGGCCCCACCCAAGCCACATCCAGGAGTATCTTCAGTGAGTCAGGTGCTTGTTGCTGAGCAGCGCCTAGACTCACACAGGAGGCAACTGGCCTTGGTTTCTGGTGTGACCTTTTCTGGTGTGGCCTTTCTGGTGGCTATAAGCACAGCATCTGTGGATTGCTTGCTGAATCTTAACAGGTGGCCCCAGAGAGCCACAGGCTGGGGCTAAATTTGGCCTGCAGCTGAACCCCTCTCAGAACTGTGCCACTGGACACCTACCTCACAAATCCACACTAATAAGACCGGGAGTTTTGCTTAGTACATAGAAACAGACATGGAAAGGCAGCCAGAATGGGAAGACGAAGAAGCAGAAACCATATGAGAGAACAGAACAGAGATCCAAGAAAAATGGAGTCAAGCAATCTAACAGATGCAGAGTTCAAAACACTGGTTATAAGGATGCTCGATGAACTTAGGGGAAGGGTAGACGAACTCAGTGAGAACTTTAACAAAGAGATAAAAAAACATAAAAGGGGAAATGGAGATAATTAAAGGGAACCAGTCAGAAATGAAGAATACATTATCTGAAATGAAGAGTATATTAGCGGGAATCGACAGAGTGGATAAAGAAGAAGATTGAACCACCGATATAGAGGATGGAGAAGCCAAGGACACCCAACCAGAACGGCAAGGGGGAAAAAAAACAGGAATATAATAATAATTTAAGGAGCCTATGGGACAAAATTAAATGTAGAAACGTCAGTGTCACAGGGGTACCTGAAGGAGAAGAGGGAGAACAAGAAGTTGAAAGCCTATTTGAAAAAATAATGATGGAAAACCTCTCTAACCTGGAGAAGGAAATAGACATACAACCCCAGGAAGCTCAGAGAGTCCCAAAAAAGTTGAGCCCAAAGAGGCCCACACCAAGACACATCATAATTAAAATGCCAAGGTTAAATACAAAGAGAGAATCTTAAAAGCAGCAAGAAAAAGGCTGTTAGTTACCTACAAGGGAGCTCCCATAAGACTTGCAGCTGATTTCTCAAAAGAAACTTTGCAAGACGGAAGGGCTTGGCACAAAATAGTCAATGTGATGAAACCCCAGGATCTACAACCAAGAATACTTTATCCAGCAAAGCTATCATTTAGAGTCAAAGGACAGATAAAGAGCTTTCCAGACAAAAATAAGCTAAAGGAATTCATCGACACCAAGCCAGCATGACAGGAAATGTTGGAGAGACTCCTTTAAGAAGCAAAAACATGCATCCAAAACACGAATAAAGAATGGTAATAACTACACAGCCATCAATAAGTCCCTCAAATGGAAAAGAATTAAGCGCTCCAACCAAAAGATAGGGTGGCTGAAGGGATAAGAAAACAAGACCCCTACATATGCTGCCTACAAGAGACTCACTTCAGATTGAAAGACACACACGGACTGAAAGGAAGGGGATGGGAAGATGATATGGCCTTGATGGACCTAGAAGGTATTGCACTGAATGAAATACAAATACTACATGATTTCACATACAGGTGGAATTTGGGGAAGAAAATAAACAACTACAACAACAACAAAAACAAACTCATTGATACAGAGAATATTTTGAGGGCTACTAGATGGGAGGGGGGCTGGGGGGACAGCAAAAACGTGTAAAGGATTAAGAAATACAAATGGATAGTTACAAAGTAGTCATGGGGAGGAGACAAGGTGTAGCGTGAGGAAAATGGTCAACAATGTTGTAATAAATATGTAAGGGGGAAGAGGGGTACTAGATTTAGTGGGGTGATCACTTTGTGAGTTATGTGGATCTCTAATCACTATGCTGTACAGCTGGAATTAGTGTATTATTGTATGCCAGCTAGAATTGAAAAAATCTCATTGAATTGTAGAACGTAAATATGAGCAACTAGTTGTCTATTATATTTCCATAAGGCTGGAAAAAGTAAATAAAAAATAGAAAATAATTCTGAAGATCGTTTGCACAATGTGGATATGCTGAACACGACTGAATTATACACTTAAAAATTGGTAAGATGATACATTGTATGCACATTTTATCATAATTCAAGTAAAATATCAAAAGCTTTAAAATGGAAAAAAATGGGAATGACATGAAATAACAGGTGTATAGTACATATAGCAGGTGCTTAACAAATACATGGAAATAAAAAATAGAAAATGTCTTTACAACACTGTTTATCTAAACAGAAGAGAGGAGATATCAGCCTTTTAAACGTCACGATTAGGTTTTTCTGACCCGTGTTTACAGCCTAGAAGCAACTTCAGCAGGGGACCTGCAGTGACATGAGAACGCAGAGGACGCAGAGAAACCCCCTTCCACCGGCCGGTAAGATAGAGCTGTGGATTACGGCACCATTGTCTCCTTTCGCCGATCATTTCCTTAATGCAAACGCTTTCAAGTTCAACTACACTTCGCATTTTCCACTTGCCCTGGGAGGTGCATAGTTATAAAATGGCTTTTTTAATTGGTAAAACAAAGAATGTGAGATTTCATTTTTTTTTTTAATGCCTATTAACAAATCCCGATACTGCTCATACGTATGATCACATGATTTCATTTGACCCGCCGACCTGTGAGTGAGCTCTCTGGGGATGGGGAAAAGAGTGAGAAATAATGGCTTTGTTAATTCATCCTGGAGGGTTGGGAACTCTTGTCCCCTGTTTGGACCTCTGTTTCTGATGATGACTGTTTCAACCTGCAGGAAACAACAGCCTTTACTTCCGTCGGCATGACGACTGAGAATGTCTACTTCCTGGAAACCCCTGGGAAGTCACAGGCAAAGAAAGATGAGAAAGCATCTGTGGACTCTGAAAAAAAAAGAAAAGAAAGAAAAAATAGCGACTCTAAATGTGTATGTACTCAGCTTCGAATATATATGACAGGAACCAGGGAAGCAATTGACAAATCTACAATTACAGTCGAAGATTTTAATATTCCTCTATCACGAATTGCTAGAACAAATATTTAAAAAGCATGCGTAAGTGTATAGGAGACTTGAACAACACTATCAACCACCTTAGGCTAATTGACAGCCAACAACTGCGAAACACATGGTTTTTGAAGACACGTGAAACATTCTCCAAGATATGCTATATAATGGGCCATAAAAGGAGTCTTGTTAAATGTCAAAAGATTTATGAAATTATGAGTGTGTTCTCTAATCACAACCGTATTGAATGAGAAATTAATAAAAACACAAAATCTAAAAAATTATCATAGATTTTTAAAATCTGAGTCAGGGAAGAAATTATTTTCAATAATTTCTTAATCGCATAGAACAATAATTGAAGCAGACCATATCAAAATTCATGAGATGCTGCTAATCAATACATAGAGAAAAATCCATAGTCATACTTGCTTTTATTATAACAGATTTAAAATCAATTATCTAAGCTTCTACCTTAAGAAACTAAAATAAAAAATTTTTTATTTTATTTAAGTAAATAGAAGGAAGAAAACAATGAGTAAAAGCCAATGAAATAAAAAATAAATAGTAAAATTATAAGACATTGATTCAAAAAAATTGAAGAAGACATGAATAAATGGAAAGGTAGTCCATGCTCATAGATGAAAAGAATTAATATTGTTAAAATGTTCATAATACCCAAAGCAATCTACAGATTCAATGCAATACCTATCAAAATTCTAATGGCATTTTTCACAGAAATAGAACAAACAATCCTAAAATTTGTATAGAGCTACAAAAGTCCCCAAATAACCAAAACACATTTGAGAAAGAACAAAGCTGAGGCATCAGAATCCCTGATTTCAAATAATATTACAAAGCTATAACAATCGAAATAGTATGATATTGGCATAAAAACAGACCCATAGATCCATGGAACAGAATGAAGAGCCCAGAAATAAACCCACACATAAATGATCAATTGCCATATGACAAAAGAGCCAAGAATATACAGTGGGGAAAGGACAGTCTCTTCAATAAATGGCATTAGGAAAACTGGACAGCCACATGCAAAAGAATGAAACTGTACCACTATCTTACACCACGTACCAAAAAATTAATTCAAATGGATTAAAGACTTAAATGTAAGACCTGAAAGCATAAAACTCCTAGAAGAAAACACAGATGATAATCCCCTTGATATAGGCATTGGTGATGATTTTTTGACTCTGACACCAAAAGCAAAAGCAGCAAGAACAAAAATAAACAAGTGAGACTACATCAAACTAAAAGGCTTTTGCACAGCAAAGGAAACCATCGACAGAATGAAAAGGCAGCCTACTGAATGGGAGAAAATATTTGAAGATCTACGAAGGGGTTAATATTTAAAATATATAAAGACTTTATGCAACTCAATAGCAAAAAAAACACAAACAATTCCATTTAAAATAAGCAGATCTGAATGGACATTTTTTCCAAAGAAGACATACAAATGGCATATTAGAAAGTTGCTAAGACAGTAAATCTTAAAATTCTCCCCACAGGAAAAAATATTGTAATTATTAGGTTTTGTGTTAATCATTTCCCAATATCTTACAAATATCAAATTATCATGTTGTACACCTGAAACTAATATAGTGTTATACATCAATCATATCTCAAGTTTTAAATTTAAGTTTTTAAAAAATGGGCAGAGGCGCAAACAGACATTTTTCACGGAAAACATCCAAATGGCCAACAGGTGCATGAAAACATACTCAGCATCACTAATTATCATGGAAATGCAATTAACAACCACAATGAGATCTCAGCTCTCACCTGTTAGAATGGCTAGCATCAAAAAGGCAAGAAATAACAAGTATTGAAGCCGTGAGGACGTGGAGAAAGGGTTACCCTCGTGTACTGTTGGTAGAAATTCAACTTGTTCATGGACTTGGGCAAGAGACTAGTAGTTACCAGAGGGGAGGGGAATGCGGGGAGGCAGAAGGGGTAAAGGGGGTCAAATATGTGGTGACAGAAAGAAATCTAAGTGAACATACAGTGTAAATATATATATGCCTTACTGTTAAAGTGTACAGCTGAAACTTATTGGATTTCGTTAACCAATGTCACCATACAATAAATAAATAAATATTTTTTAAATAAAGAAAAAGAAAGTTGATGTTTCTATTTCCCAAATGAGAATAAGAATCTAGTTTCAGAGAAAAAAAGAAAAGAAATATCTTCTCCAGTTTTATCACTAAAAGTAGCCCAATGACACCAGCACTTTGACCCCCACGAACACTCACGCTTGCTTCCTAAGCCCAGACCTTCACGATAATGCAGTTCTCCACTGTAAAGAACCAGGGGTCACTGGAGGACGTGCACATTAAGTTTGGAGACAGGAAAAATCCAGGATAAGCCTGCTGTCACCAGAAAGTAACGACGCTGTCAAAAACGATAGGGCGAGTCCTAAAGAAGCAAGAAGACAGTTTACGGGAGCTCCCTTTTGCAACGTTGAAATAATTTAGCCTCAAGGAGAAGCATAAAGAGGAAGAGGAGAAGGAAGGAGGAGATGGAAAGAATAAAGGGGAGAAATGGTTACCTGAAGAAAGCTGAGTGTGTGAAATTCCAAGAATTTGTCGTAACATTCAAAAGAGAAAAGTTAATACTTTAAGTGTTTAATTCCCCCGGAACTGGGGACTTAAATAAAATTCAAAAAAAAAAAAGTGAATGATTTTTTTCGTGTTTATTTCTAATGAGTAGAAGACTGTTTATATATTTGAGCTTTTTGTTTCTTCTAGCAAGTATACGCCTGTCTGTAAGTAATTAATACTCATTTTTTTCCATTTGTAAGTAAGGAAGGGAGTAAGACAAATAACCTTGAAAGAGTGGGGAGTGTATGAAGAACAGGAGGACTCATCAGCACTGATAATAAATCAGGTAGGTCAGAGTTCCAACAGCGAACCAGCTCTGACAGTCACATGAAATGGCCAAATCAGCAAGGTGGAGGTCCACAGCAGGTTCCAAAGTGGTTAGCCCACCGAGGTAAAAGGGAGAGAGCTGACTGCTCAGACTCCATCACCCGTCTCCTAGGAGATAAAACTCCCCATGTGACCCTGCTAGATAGAGTAAGATGCTGACAAGGCAAACAAACTTTGTTAA
>NW_006435764.1:7069522-7077498 GCF_000325575.1 Pteropus alecto
CATAAACACAATGGCAGGACACCAGCCAAAGAGCATTCTAAAGGAACACCCCCCAGGGGAGGCTCTGGGCTGTAAAATCCAAAAATCTATTTGATGCATCAATTCAAAAGACAAACAAAGTGGGAAGCTAAGCCTAATAATAACCAGTGGCTTGGATCTAAATCAGCTTGGGAGTCCTCCGTTCCAACTAAAAATCGATCCATTTATAACCCACTTTATTTAGCCTCAGTTGGTTTGAGGATATATGGCCGAAACTGCCAATTAACCACCAAAACCCATTTTCCCCTTCCTCCAAAGTAACGGAATTTTGGCCACCCAGAAGAAAGACTACGTTCTACATCCTCTCTTTCGCTCAGCAGCAGTGTTTTCTGGGAGATGGGATGCGAGCAGAAGTCAGGCACAGAGCCTCTGGGTTGTGGTTTTTAAGTTCTTAACCATCGTGCTATGGGTTATATTGCCACTTGCTCCAGCTTGCCCTTCTGCCGTTCTTGGGGGGCTTGCCTTTGGGGGTCATGATCCAAAATGGTACAGCCTCCTCCCTGCCTGCATTCTACTTGCCGTGAAGGGAAGAGATGCAGACAGAGCCTCGGAGGTGCCCTCAAGATCCCAAACTCTTAACCCTGTGCTCTACTGCCCTCTAGTGGAATGAGCGATCTGGTACTTGACTGGGTTGTTAAGTAATTGCATTCACAAGGCAGAGAGAGCAGTGAGTGTCAACCGCCACCAGAGCACCAAGGGTCAGTGTGCAGCAAGAACAATATCGGGTTCTTCTAGCAGAATCTAGAAGCAGAGAGATTTTGATCATTCTCTACCACGTGGCTCAGAACTCTCACCACTTTAATGAAAAGCACTGAAAATCGATGTCGGGACTGAGCACGGAATAGCCCGCCCGGTTCCTTGCTTACATTTCTGTTTCTGTCTGTCATCTGCATCGTCGACATATCAACTGAGCACCCACAGAGTGTCAGGCACAGTTCTGTCTCTCTCTTGCGATCCAGACAAACAAGCTCCTTGCTCTCACAGATTTATATTCTAACAGCGAGAGGTGGGGACAGGAGCAGGGGAAGGAGAAGTTAGCCAGGAAGACACAGATGAACATAAGTGGTGCCAGATGAAAGTAAGCAGTGGCCAGACCGTGCAGGGCTTTGAACGCCAGCAGAAGTGAGAAGAAGGATTTAATGCAGGGGCCACAGTCTCGGAGTTGGGTTCTAAAACACTACTCTGGCTTCTAGGTGGCAAATGGCTCGTAGGGAACAAGGGTGACAGCAGAGGGACCAGGTGAGACCTGCAGAGGTTCAGATGAGAGGGGAAAGAGAGCAGCGAAGGACGAGAGAAGCGGGAGGACTGGGCCGCACTGTGAAGGCGAAGCCGCCAGAACTTGCTGGGGGATTAAACAGGGGAGAAGGAGCTGAGGACAAGCAGGGAGAGCCAGGATTTAGATACGGCTCTCATTTCAGACCAGAGGTTCCATCTTTCTTAATATATCCTCTTGTTTTCTTAGCCAAATCCCAACTTAAGGAACTATCTAGGACAGATAGTGGTCCCCGGCCGTTTTGGCGTCACAGGCTGGTGCTCCTATGAGAGTCTAACGCCTGAGGATCTGAGGCGGAGCTGAGGCGGTGATGCTGGTGCTGGGGAGCGGCTGCAAATACGGAGGAAGCTTCACTCGCTGGCCTCCTGCTGCCCTGTACCGGCCCACGGCCCAGGGGTTGGGGGACCCCTGATCAGGAGACTAGACTCAGTGGATCCCGCCTAACACTGAGATGATTCTCAATCCAAGAGCGGGCAAAAGCAGGTAGAAGCCCTCTTCTGGGACTGGCTTATTTTTGCTGTGGAAGCTGCCCGTCGAGCCCATATGGCCCCTGGCCTGGAGCAGAGTAAGACAACCCAGCTCCCTCAAGGCACGTAGGGGCTGTCAGTCCTTGTCCAAAGGCCACCATCAAAGAGACTTTAGAGACGCCTTGGAATAAGCCCTCCTAGGAACCCTAAGGCCATCTTCTTGGTGCTTTGCGACAGAAATGCTCGCTAAGGAAACAGCCCTCCACTCTCTGCTCAGCTGCTGATTCTGGACCATTTCCCTGTCCAGGTTAACCTTCCAGATTGAGCTGACTCAACTCAGCACAACTTACGACTGTCTGGCTGGTTCTGCAGGGGTGTGGGGAGCAGGGGTGAGGCTGAGCCCGAAGTAGAACCTGGGCCACCTGGCTTCTCTGCTGTGAGCTCTTGCTTCGTGTGTCCAGCCCCTGCCCAACCGGTGCCCTGGCCCCGTCCAGCTTTACCTTCGACAAGCCTGTGGTCTGTGCTGGTCTTCTGCAGATACTGTGACAAGGACTGTCAATAGAGGACCTGGAAGAGCACCTTCCCTGTCCTCTGGGCTCTCTGCCAAGGTCCCACAACCAGAGGCACAGTGGCCTCTGCTGGACTTAACAGAGAGGTAACAAAACCAAGCCCTTTACCCTCAGCCCATCTATGTAAAAAGAGGCCAAGAAATTCCAGAGACTGTTCCCAGAAAGAAGTTCTTCCTAGCCCAGGAGGGAGAGTGGCGTGCGCATACACCTTCCCCAAAAAACCACTTTGCAAGTCAGGTGAAGGGGACTCAGGAGCACCACTTGGAGGGTGCAGGGTTGCCAGAGGAGTCCCTGGCACCTCGTCCCCACCTTTACCTCCCTGCTCTGTGTGCTGGCTGAATCGCTGACACTCAGGACACCTGAATGTGTAAAAACAGAGTTTCCGGGAGCACACCCAGCAGCACACGCGGTGAGCAGGACAGCGGCATGGTCCGGGAGTCCTCACCCCACCCGTCTGCTCTCATCCCTCCTCCCCTTTGGACTCCGAAGGAGCCAGAGAGCAGCCACTAGCAGTGGGAAAGGAGGTGAATCAAAGAGAGGGAAGACACCCACGGGGACCACCCACCGGGACCACACACCCACCGCCCCTCCTCCACTGCAGAAAACCAAGTCCGCTTGAATAGAAGCTTATATTGGATAGGAGGTAAATGTTTTTATTTCTGTAGGACCAGGCTTATTTTTCAACTTGGCAACAACAGTTTCTTTTTTTGCCTAACTTTTTATAAGAATTTTTAAACACGCTGACAGGGTGAAAGAATAATGCAATAAGCACCCATATACTCATCACACAGATTCAAAATGTGTTGACATTGTGTGTGGTGGGGGGCAGCTGGGCCGTTGGAAAGCAAGCTTCGGACATCGCCACACTTCACTCCTAAATCCTTCAGCGTGCATCTCCTGAAAGAATCAGGCTTTTTAATGACCGAAATTTAAATTGATCTAATACCGGAGAGGAATCAATAAATATATAAACTTAACTGACGTGTATTCAAGACGAGGAAGAGAAAGAGACAGAGCAAAGGTTAGGATGGTGGCGGGAGAAACACATAAAGAAAATAAGTCCATTTCAGATGACGACGGACGCCACGAAGAAGGAAAAGCAATAGAAGTCAGACTAGGAGGCGAGGCAGCAGTGGAGTATGTCGTGAGGAGTGACCTCTTTGGGAAGAAAAGGTGACATTTGAACTGAGACCTGAAGGAAAAGGAGAAGGCAGTGGTTCAAGACAACTGGGAATTCCATGTTCCAGGAACAGTAACCAGCAAGGTCAAAGGCCTGGAGGCAGAGAGGAGCGTGGAGCGATAGCTTGAGGAGAAAAAGGGACAGAAAGTACGGGAAGAGGAGATGAGGTCAGGGGCCAGATCTAATAGGCCAAGGAGAGGAGTTTGGGGAGAATTTTAAGCAGGAGAGTGACTCGATCTGGCTTATAGCTTCAGGTACTGGCTGCTGAATTGAAAAAGACCTGGGCAGGAGGGCCGAGAGGAGGGTGGCCTGGACCAGGGTGGTGGCCTGGACCAAGGTGGTGGCAGCAAGGTAGGCATTATCGCCCCCCATCTGTAAAGATGAGGAAACCGAGGCGCAGAGAGTCTAAGTGATCTGACCAAGGTCATGCGGCTTTGTTTCAGGTCCAGGATTTTTGCGGGGAGTGTGGGGTACATCTTTTATTGTGGTAAAATATACGTAACATAGAATTTACTATTTTAAACACTGGAAGGGTACAGTGCAGTGGTACTAAGTGTATTCACCTTGCTGTACGACCATCGCCTCTATTTCCAGAAATTTCTCATCATCTCAAACAGAGCTCGCGTATCCATTCAGCAAGAGCTCTCCATCCCCTCCCCACCCAGCCCCCCGCAGTCTCTATTCTACTTTCTATGGGTATGAATTTTTTGTAGTCTAGGTACCTCCTATAAATGCAGTCGTGCAATATCTGCTTTTTTGTGTCTGGCTTATTTCACTCAGCTTAATGTTTTCGAGACTCATCCATGTCGTAGCATGTACCAGAATTTCATTCCTTTTTAAGGCTGCATAGTATTCTATACTGTGCGTGTGTCACGCTGTGTTTATCCGTCATCTATCAGTGAAGGTACAGGATTTTTACCAAGCTGTATTGATTCCAATCCTGTTCTGATGGGCTTGGCTCCAAGACCTTCCACGGAACCCGGTGCAGTGCCTGCTGTGGCCACCAGAGGGCACATGGGGATCCCGAGGCGGGCGGCAGGCGCCGGATGGTTTGTAGGGGGAAGAGGAACCTGGAGATCAGCCTTTTGCACGAACAATCGTACACCCAAAACATGCAGATGAGAGGCAAGCTAGCTGAGAGGAAAGCAACCAGACTACAGGGTCAGCCTCAAATGGAAGAAAGGGGGAGGTCAGGGTGGGAGGGGCCTCCGTCATCCTGGTCCAACCCTCACAAAGGAGACATTCACCAGCCACCCATAGCTTCCCTTCCTTGTGCTGTGGAGCTCAGTGGGGCAGGCAGGGGAAACTGAGTCCCGCGAGGCTCTGGCTCCCATTCCTGCCCTTCTCCAGCAGCTAAATGACTCCCAAGCTGTGGCTTGCCATTTTATAAACACGGAAACTGAGGCTTGAAATCATTTACCGATCGTCCAGAACAAGCGAAAGAGGCAAGATCTGAATGCTGCCATGTGGTCCTCGTGAAATTCTCCTCCCCAAGCTCAGCGCCCGGGTTTCTTCAACCACACTTCAGGATGTGTGCTCTTTCGGCCTCATTCCCCACTTCATCTTGTTGGCTGCCCTCTCCGCCCCAGCCATGCACAGTGGTGTGTGGCCCTTGAGACTGGTCTGACCACCACGGCCTCCCTCCTTCTGGGCCTCTAATCAAGCCCCCCGAGTTTATCCTGGCTGGTTTTGGCAGCCATCTCATGTGAACCAAAATTTCCACCAGCTTAGATCCCTCGACTTTTCTGGCATGTGCTGCTCGTTGCTAAGCCATTTCTCCCCTCCCCGGCCCCCCAGCCCGCCACCAGCATCCGTGTGCAGCTGGGCCTTTGGATCCGAGTCCGGGAACTGACATTTATCCCTGTCAAATTTCATCTTGTTCATTCATCTGGCAAACATTTGTTCGGTGCCCACGCCGTACCAGGCACTGGGGAGATAGCACCAAAGACAAGTCCCTTGTCCTTAAGGAACTCACGCTGTCATTAATCACAGCAGCAGCCTCCGGTTAGTGAGGGCCTGCGATGTGCCAGGCACTGTGCTGGGTGCTTCCTGTAGGCTGTCTAACTTAACCCCTGTAGCATTGCAGTGCACGTGGCATTGTCCCCCACTTGCAGATGGGAAAACCAAGGTTCGAAAACTTTGTGCGACCTGTCTGCAGCAGCCTACCGAGAGGCTGCTTTGCATTCAGCCCTCCATTCGCTTCCGACGCTGACTCTGTCGTCCTACGCAGACCCCCTGCATCCCAGCTCTGGGTTCTCTGCAAACCTGATCAACGTCCATCAACAGCACTGACGAAACGGGATGAGGTCAGAGCCCTGAGGTGTGCTGCGGGTGGTTCCACCCCCTACGGTTCCGTACCCTGAAAAAACGGTCGACCGCCTGACCATCCTCCTACCCCCGCTCCCAGCCCTATCACTCCCTTGTCCAAGCAGCTATGGATCTGGCTGCTGGCACCTTTGCCATCCAACTGGTGCCCACGGCCAAGTTCTGCACATGGAGAAGCCTTTCTTGCGTTATGGTAAAGCTTCACCTGCCATTGTCCCTCCCCAGGAGGGAGACTTGAAGCCCGAGGACCAGGAGAGGCAGCTGAGTTGGGATTGCTCAGTCTCCAAGCATCTCCCCTACCCCTCGCATCTGAGGCTTCTTCTCTCCTGCACCGTCTGCTCCCGGAGGCTCAGCCCATCTTCTCTACTCAGCTCTTCTGCAAAACCGAGGGAGACCGACTGCGGAGCAGGCCCGTGCGAGGGCTGTGGGCAGGAAACAAGGCGAGCAGAATAAACGCGCCGCTCAGGGCGCGGTGGGGGCGGGGAGATTGCGACATGGGTTTCCAGTGCCCAGCCAGGACCCAGGGACACCATACCCCATGACAGGGTGTGGGCTTACCGCCTCACAGGACCGCATGTGCCCACCCTCTGCATAACTTAGACGGTGGGAACTATGAAATTATGCCCATTTTGCAAGTGAGGAAACTAAGGCCAGGCGAGCAGTGTCCACAGCCGAGCATCACTTCTGCTAAGACTGCTTCGCGAGATCGAGGCCTTGTGGACAAAGAGCATCTGCCCACCGTGAACTCAGTGAGCTCCTGCCGTGAGCCCAGTCAGCAGCAAATACGACAGAGCGGGCCCGTCCTCACGGCGGTGGCGGGGGAGCTAGACGATACACAAGTCTATAGTTTCAGGCAGTGACAAATGCTAAGGGCACGGAGCCTGGTAGAGGAGGCATTGCCAGAGTCGAGGGGGTCCAGGCTGCTCTAGCTAGCCTGGTCCTGGAAGGCTTCTCTGAGGAGGTGACATCTGAGGGACCTGAAAGGAAGCTGGCCTTGGGAACAGCCGCTGTAAAGATGCTAAAAAAGGAGCGTAGCCGTGGTCCAAATCCATCCGCCCACCACGGATGACTACAGAGAGGAAGCCACGTGCCTGTGATCTGAGGACTCAGTGGGGACGCATGTGGGACGGTGTCCTCAGAGTGCCTGACACCTGGAACTGACTCCATGGATGCCTGTCTGCTCCACTCAGGGTCTATAAAAACCCCACAGCAATGCTCTGTGTCTTTAACACCTTTCTGCACAAGCCCCAGCCCAAAGCAGGTGCTAATAAAGGTTTGCCAGGTGAACCAACTCCCACAGGACCTGCTCACCGAATCCTGAGGTCCAGCAAGGAGGCAGCACCAGGACAAACCTAAGGAAGTCCTACCTTATTCCCCCAAGAATCCCTGGATGAAATTTGTGGCTCCTTTAGGTGGTAGAAGCAGAAAAGACAAAGGGATTCAAGAAGGTGGGAGGAGGGGTCGCCTACACAATTGGAAAATTTCACACGGAGTCCAGATTTCAAGCTATTTTTAAAATATCTGAAGATCTGGCAACCCCGAGCCTGCATATATCCCCATGGCAACGCCAGCTGGCGCAGAGCGGCCGCTGCCCGCTTCAAACTGGACATGCGCTCTGCGCTTCTCCGCGGACACGGGGCCTCACCGTTGCCCACACCTACCTAGCCCACCTCACTCATTCGCGTCACCTGGCCGCATGGGCATTTGAGTCGGCCAACCCTGATGCGGGGGGCATGGGGACCGTGGCATCTGTTCCATCAGCCTGCAGCTAGGAGAGTCAGACTGAAGTCCCCACCTTCAAGTTCTTATGGCAGTTGTCCAGTGTGCGTGGAAGCGGGGGTCCCCGATCCACAGAGATCCATTCGCCGTGCTGGCCTCGGGCGGCAGGAGGCTCCAAAACTCCGCCGCCCCGCCTAAGCAAGAGATACAGTTCGCGACGTGCACCAGCAGGGGGCGACCCCCGCCCCACCTCCCGCGCCGGTCCTTCAGAGCCGCCGGGGAGCGCCACTCCCGGGGCTGCTAGAGCACAGTCCCTCGGTCGTCCTGGGTCCCGGAACGGTCTTCGTGTTCCTTTTCCACTTGGGGTGACACCTGAGGCCCAGCCTGCCTGGCAACAGGATGGG
>NW_006435764.1:7077546-7086073 GCF_000325575.1 Pteropus alecto
GATTGGCTGGACAGAGACGGCCTCACGGGGCCACCCCAAAGCCCTTCTAGCCTGTGACTCAGGAGCCAAAGGGCACCCCTCCCGACCTTCTGGCACCGCTCACTCTCCTTTTCTTCTGGGACCGCTCACCCTTCCTAAGCCTGTTCCCTCAGGGCTGACCCTCAAATTACATGCTTACTGCGTGCCTGGCACTGTGTTTCGGGCTGTATATATTTTATTTAAAATCCCATCAATCCTATAAGATAGGTATTGATCCCCATTTTACAAGTGGGAAAACTGAGGCTTAAACAGCTGACATCACCTGCCCAAGACCACGTGACTAGCAAGTAGTGGGGTAGGGAGTCACATCCGGGCCGTGGAGCCCCTCCTCCCTGGACTGCCTTGTTCCCGTGAAGGGAATTTTAGGATCTGCCAGTAGAGGGGGAGAGGGGCTCAGTTAAGCTTTGAGGGCAGGAGACAGTCCCTTGCTCAAGTCCAGCCTGAAAGCTCCTCACGCAGGCCACCTGCTTTGTTGGAGCTGCCCAAGGGCAGGGGTTGAACCTGGAGCCCCCATACCAGTGGCGAAGGCTTAGGCATGGGGGATGGCTCCTGGCCCTTGGGAGTCTAACTGCCTCGCTGTCCTCACCTGGGGCCACAGTCTGAGGCCCCAGTAGGACAGGTCCCCAGGCAAGCAACAGCTTCTGCCTTGAACGCATGAGGGAGTGGTGAGCAGGCATCAGAGACGCCTGGAGGGTTCACACGGCCCACTCAGCTGGATGGGATATTTATGAGTTTAGGAGCCACGGAGCGTGACCACAGGCCTCGGGAGCTTCCCACTCCAAACTACAGGGGGACCAAGAAGCCAGAGGTGGGGTGAGGGGGGATCATCAGCTCCTTTGAGACCATCACAGCGACATTCCAGCCTCTGGGATGGAGGTGACCATCGTGGTCAGAAGAGAGGTTCTGCCCACATTGTTTCATCCAATTTACCTCCCATTTTCCCAGCATGCCTGGCACACACACCTCTGGGACTCCAGGTCCCACCCCCAATCCCACCTGTTGATCCCCCACCCAATCATCAATGCCCAGTGTAAATGCCGTCTCCTCCAGGCAGCCCATCCTGATCTGATCCCTCAGACCTGGTCCTTCTCTCCCTCTTCTGAGACCGCTGGAGCTGTGTAGGCCTCTCCTGCGGCACTGAAGTCACTCTCCTTTGCATCGTAATTGTTTCTGGGCTTCTCTGACAAGCAGCCCGAAGGTAGGGCGGGCACCATAGCTCTAAGTGTGGGTCCTCATACATACAAGGTGTGAGACTCATTAGATGGAAGGAAGGGACGAGGGAGGGAGAGAGGATGGAGAGGTAAACAGATGAACGAATGAGTGGGTTGAAGGGTGGATGGCCACAGAAAGTTCAGCATGGTCCCCGTAATTGGCCCAAACACCCAGACTCCCCCACGGCTCCTGGGAATAAGATGTCCCTGTTTGGCTTGACTGGTCCCCTCCCCTGACTTCATGAATTTAAGATATAGAAAGACTGTACTGTGAGGAAGCTGGAGTCAGATCTGGGTCCCTTCCCCTCGCCGGACCCCAGTCCCCCCATATATAAGATGAGGATGTTGGACTACATGGTTCCTTGGGCCCTTTCGGCTCAAAACACCTGTCTGTGCTGGGACCCAGCAGAGAACAGGGGAAACCGGTTAAACCCAGTTCGGCTTAGAGGAAACTCCAGAAGAGTCTAGACGAAAGATGAAGAAGAAAAAAAGGGAGGCTGGAGAAAGGGAGGGAGAGAGAGAAAGAAAATCCATTTCCACGTCCAAAATGAAAACTGCATTTAGCACAGATTTCCCAAATGCATAATTTCTTTAAAAAAAAAAAAAAGTTAATCTCAACATATTGAATTTAAGATCGCAGCCTCTAAGAAGTGATGGATCTTCTAATATAATAGAAATGCTGGAGGCGGGGATGCCCTTGGGGGGAAGATGCAGAAATGGAGGAGCTGGGAGGGATGGGGGGGGTGCGGGTTGTAGAGGGGGCCACTTTCACTCCACCCCTCTCCACTTTGGCCAGACCACCCCCTCTAGTATCTGCTTTCTCTATGGATCTTATGACCCCAATAGGTTGTTTGAATAAGAGACTTCTGGTGAGTTCTCTTTAAAGCCGTTAGTTATTAGTTAAGTAACTAGTGAAGGCAAACAAGAGGCCCCGAGGGAGGTGATTTGCCCAAGGTCATACAGCGGGTTCATGGGCACAATCACCCTGGGACTGGCTAATAGAATGCCTTGGTGCAGATATAATGAATCCAAGCACATCCAAGCACATCCGCAGGGGGCCAGAGGAAGGGGGGCTGCCCCTGACTGGGCAGCTTGGACGCCTATTATCCGGCTCACTTCCAGCAGCCTCTGTGGGACGTCATCAGGCTCCTTTAAACAGCATTCCACTCGGACAGGAACAGACGGATAACTCAGGCCCAATTAGGAACCAGAAAATCTTGCAGAGGGCGAATGCCCAGGACAGGGGGGCTCCGGGCAGTGGCCCAGCTCTCCACAAGCCTCACAGTCGAAAACCTTCCTAAAACAACCCCTTGGCTGCCTCCGAGCATAATTTAATCTTCCTTTGATGACTCCGGATCTCACCCTGCCTGGGGCCACTCAGAACATCAATTACTGCTGGGCCCAGGTGGGGAGCAGAGAGGAGGGGCCGGACCTGGGTTACCAGCTGACCCTGCCCTGGGGTGGGGGTTGGGGAGAGACCCAGGAGACTTCACGGGGAGGAGCCCAGCCGGAGCTGGGGAGCTGGATGCTGCCTTGCTGGAGAAGGGGGCCCAGGAGGAGAATGGGAAGTCCCTCCCCAACCAGAAAGGGGAGCCCCAGGTGGGCCCTCCCCTCCCCTCCCCTTCCTCCCACCCAGAGCAGGTGGGATGGGGCAGGTCCCAGGGATCTCCAGAGGGAGAGGTACCGAGGTGAGCTAGTGGCAGGCAGAAGTGCTATCAAAGGCCAGGCTGGGTGACTTTGCTACGGGGAAGGCAGGACGGTGCCCCTAGAAAATGTTGGCTTCGAGGGACAGGAGTGAGCTCAGGGACACGCTGCCCCTGCCCTGCCACTTCGTGGCTGGAGGACCATGGGCAAGTTACTTAACCTCTCTGTGCCTCATTTCCTAATTTATAACGCTGGGATAGTAACAGGCTGCTGTGAGGGTGAAACAAGCCTTGTGCTGGTTGCTAGAAAACGGGGACCTAGAACACAGCCCCCGATGAGGGCCAGGTGGGGGGAAGCACACGATGGCACGCTCCCGGAGCTGGCTCTTCCATGAGACTGGATGCGTCTTCTCTTTGGCTTGTTTGTATTTTCTGTATATTATGTATGAAACACATTATTATACAATTAAAATAATATTCAGAGTAAAAAATAAAACAATAAAGACTGAGATCTGTCCCCAAAGGGAAGCAGCCGGTTGGAAGAGGAGCCCGGCCATTGAGAGTGAGCCAGAAGGGGGCTGTTCCCTGGGGCTGAGACTCAGACAGGGGAGCCCTGGCCGCCCCAGGTGCCCAGGGGGCGACAGCCCTGTGCCCTCCAGGACAGGTGCAGGTAACATTTTCTGCCTGGGCGTGCCCCATCATTTCCTGGGAGGCAAGTCTCCAGGCCCCATCTCAGGAGTTACTAGGCAAGGGAGGTGGGTGCCCTGGAGAATGTTGTCTGTTCTCGGCTCCGGGTCCTCAGAGCGTCCACTCGGAGATGACTCTGGACCCTCAGGACTCAGCCAGACCCCCGCCCAGACTCCTCAGTGGGCCAGCCCGAATCACCAACGCTTCCGGTAACCCCAGCCTTGGCAGAGGCAGCAAAGGTTTTCCGTTTGGGGAAAGCTGGGCTTGATGGGTCCACAGCTCTCTCTCCCTGGCGGAGTTTAATCCTCAAAAGGAAGTCAAACATTAGCCCGGGAAACGGCTTAGGCCTTATGTAAGCCCCCCTGGGGTAGGCACAAACACAGCTTGCTGGAGCAGAGCTGCCCAGCTACAGCAGCTTCTGGACCTCGGAACAGAGCAAGGGCTCCCGTCACCTCGGCCGCCAGACCCACTGGAGGGAGCTCAGCTCAGCCACCAGGTGAGAAGGGATGGCGGTGCCCCCGGACCCCTGCTCCTAAGCACCCCTGGGAAACTCCCAAGGCCGGGCCCTGCTTCCTCACTGCAACTGGCCAAAACCCTTCCACCCTCCGGGACCTACCTGGGCCCCTTCTGCTACTCCAGTATCGTGGGCCTAACCCCAGGCGACCGCCACCGAGAACCAGGAGGCTTTGGGCTTGGGGAGGACTTTCCGGGCAAACAACCTGAGCCAACCCTACATGTCTGCTCAGGATAACCAGGGACCTCTCCTACCCAGCCCCACCACTCATCCTGTGTGATAAATGTCCAAGACCGGGCCCCTTGGTCCCAGCTGTGTGACCTGTACTGCTGCATGCTGTGTGACCAGCCTGGCTGCGCACACGGGTGCCCACAAGTACACGCACGCACACGCGTGCGCGCGCGCATACACACACACACACACACACACACACACAGAAGTTCACACAGCTGTGCCCTTATGCTCCAGCCTAAGTATACACACCCCTATAAGACCCCCTGTGGACGCACACCTGTGGCCCCACACCTGTAGCCCCCCATCTGTCTGTGCAGTCAGATACATCCTCGTTCAGCCACACGTAAATCTGTGGATATGTGTAGCTGAGCCCCGCATCCTCACGCATTCACACACACAACGTTCCACACACTTGTGCCCCCACATACACCTAGTCACACCCTCCCACTCGCGTTCCCACACCCATCCACATGCCCACTCATCGCTCCCGCGCACACATGCCTCTCCCCGGCCCGGTGCCTTGCCCGCAGCTCTAGCTCATCTTGCCTGGCGCCATGACCTTCTCCAAACTCATGGACGGCGTGGTCAGCAAGGGCCCCTTCCAGTTCATCATCATGGCCTTGCTGGGCATCCCAATCCTCGGCATGGCCAACCACAACCTGCTGCAGATCTTCACAGCTGCCACCCCCTCCTACCACTGTCGCCCGCCCCCCAACGCCTCCGCGGGGCTCTGGGTGCTCCCCACGGGCCTGAATGGGAAGCCTGAGCTGTGCCTCCGTTTCGTGTACCCACCCAACGCCAGCCTGCCCAACGACACCCACAGGGCCACTGAGCCATGCTTAGATGGCTGGGTCTACAACGTCAGCACCGAGAGCTCCATTGTGACCGAGGTATGCCCAGAGGCGACCCCGCTCCCCTACTTCCAGCAGGCCCCCCACACCCTGCAGCTCTCATGGACAGAGAGCAGGCTGGGGCTCAGTCTCCCTAGGACCCGAGGAAGGGGCGCTAGGCAGGCAGAGAGCAGGGACCTGGGTGCAGATGCGCACCAGCCAAAAGGTTTGATCCCTTCAACAAGCAGCCCTTCCTGTGACCGGCACAGTGCTAAGCTCTGGGGATACAAAAACGCACTGTCCCTGATCCACAGCCAGGTGGGGAGTCACATCAGCTAACGAAAGTACCATGCAAAGGAATGTAAAATGACCACCTCAAAGTATTTTGGGCTGTGACCTTAGACAATGGCCTGCCCCCGGGCTGGGTGTGGGGGAAGCAGGGGCAGCATTGGAGGAAGCTTCCATAAAGTGACCGTGGAGGTGAGATCCGGTGTCCAGCCAGAGTTAGCCCGGCCAGGCGGGAAAGGAAGAAAATTCCACCTTGTTTGTGCAAAGGCCCTAAGGTGGGAGGTGAGTGGACAGAGGGGAAGGTTGAAACGTGCCTCAGCGGACGCGAGAAAGGTCTCATCCGCTCCCCCGGTCACTCCTGGGGTCACCTCCAATTCATTTATGCCTTCATGTATCCCTTGATTCTTCCACCTGCCATCTCCAGGAGTTACAGAGTGACAGGCCAGTCAGGAGACCGTGATAGGATGGAATGGGAACTGGCATTTATTGAGAATCTGCAAACTGCCGGGCGCATTTCGGTGCTTTGTAGACATTGTCTCCCGGTTTGATTCCCGCAGTGAGAGTCTGTTGAAGGTGATTATATCTCCTTTTTCAGATAAAAAAAAAAAAAAAGCTAAGACCCAGAGAAGGGAAGATCTAGTGCCATACAGCTGGTCAGTTTCAGAACCGGAACTTAAAGCTGAAGTCCATAAGAGGGACAGGGGGACCAGTGTTTATGGCAGTTCAAAGAGGGAGGAGCCGTAGGATGCTAGGCAGGCTTCCTGGAGGAGGTGGCGTCTGAGCAGTGAGCAGAGGTCAGTGTTTTTATTCTCCCCCAGGGGACCATGAGCTGCTCAGGGCAGGAACATTTGCCTCATTAGAAGAGTCTCGAAGTTTTTACCCGGTGCCAGTCCTGAGCTGGGCTCCTGGAATCTCAGGAGATGGCTCCTCAGCGACGGAAGTTTTATTAGTCTCTCCAGTTCACAGATGAGGAAACTCAGGCTCAGCCTGACTCCAAGACTTGCCCAGGATTACACACAGTTAGGACCTGGCAGCGGTAGGATCTGAATCTGGGTCCCCTACGTTCAGTCTATATGATTGTTTTTCATTGGTTTAATGAATATTTATGAAACATAAAGCAGTTACTATGTGCCAGGCGCTGTTCTAAGTGTCTTATAAATGTTAACACTTTCAACTTTCCTGACAACACTATAAGATAGTTAGTATTATAAGCCCATTTTTCAGGTGGGGAAACAAAGCACAAAGAAGCAAGGTTGCACCCCTAGTAAGTGGCAGATTCAGGATGTGAAGGCAGGCACCTGGCCCCAGAGCCATAGTCCTAACTGTGACGGTCGCTGACTCTAATGTCCCCAAGATTCTATTTCCTCCCTGCCATGTGTGCTTTTTCTTCTCGGCACCAAGCATAGTGCCTGAAATGTATCCCGTAGCCAACAAACATTGCTTGATGGCTACATGTGTAATCTTGAGGATGCAGAGTCACAGAACACCTGAGCCTTGCCTGCCCTCCAGAAGCTCACCTCTAATGAGGAGTCAGGCTCAGCCCTTACGGATTACCACCAGCGGAGTGGGACGTGCCAGCTTCCTGGGGCAGGGATTGTCAGCTGTTTTGCTGTATCCCCAGCAGCTAGAGCAGTGCCTGGCACAGAGGAGGTGCTCTGTGAAATAAATATTTGTGGAATGAATGGATGTGAGCTTTATAAACTCAGAGTGCTCTTGAAGCCCAGAGGTGGGGCATCTAACCAGCCTGGAGGGGGCACCCAGGAGGGTCTGCTGGAGTCAGCAATGCCTGCACTGAGTGTGAAAGGGAGGTGAGAGTTAGCCAGCAGGCTGGGGGTGGGGGGTGGGCAAAAGGGACAGTGCGTGTGGGGTCAAATGCACAGTCACAGGAGCATGAAGACAGCAAAACAGTCAGGCTCGCAGGAGAACAAGGAAGGCTGGAGGGACAGGCAGTGGGGTGTGGAGGCCTCTGGCCAGCGGCCGGACAGGACGAGAGCACCTGACATGGATGCTAAGGCGAGGTGTGGTCTTTGTCCCAAGGCGGCGGGGACCATTGAATGGCGTTGAGCAGGAGAGTGGCACTTTTCGATCTTCCTAAGGACGGTCCCTGACTGCAGGGTGGAGAGTGCCTTGTGGGGCTTTAGTCCAGCATCGGGGAGATGAGGTAGCGGGTTGCCACAGGTCTCCAGGACAAAGGCGACAGATGGAAAGGGGAGTAGCTACCGGAGAGGTTAGGGAGCTGGAATGTGTGGAACCTGGGAACTGAATGGGTTTCGGGGGTAAGGAGCAGGGATGGAGCTGGAGATGCCCCACTGACTAGGAACAAGTTTCCTAATGCTTGGGTGACTTGCTGTACATCTAATCCCTGGGGAGACAGACAGGAAGGAGTAAAAGCCACTGTCCCTGTCCCCCAGAAACACAGAACCTAGCCAAAGGAACAAAAAACCCGAAGCGACTGTTTAATTGCTTAAAAAATAAGCAGTTGAATAACCATGACTACCGCTACCTCGTGTGTGCGTACCCTGTGCCAGAGACAGAGACCCCTCAGAACTCTGAACATCTTAACTCATTCGTTCTCACAACAACCCTCTGCGGTTAGCCCTTGCTGTATTATTCTAGTTTTACAGACAAGGAAACCCAGGGACAGGCCCCTGGTCCAAGACACCGCCACATTTCGTCAATGGTGGCGGTGGGAGTCAAACCCAGGCAGCCAGGCTTCAGAGCCGCCCACCCCCTCCCCCTGCTCCTTAAGACTGCACGACCCCGACCCCATGATCCGAGGGAATTCAGCTGTCACAGCAGTCCCTGGCTCACCCAGGCCCCACAGCCTCTCCTCACTCAGAGGCCCCCACCTAGCCGTCCACCCCTAGAAACAGCACAGGCCTGAGCCTGAGGGCAAGTCCCAGCTCCACCCCAGAGCTGGGACCCGGTGAGTCATTCCCCTCCCCACTTCAGTCCCCAGATTTGTAGAAAGAGATAGTAAGGAACTCCCCCAGGAAAGGATGGGTGAGGGTGGGAGTGAGCACAGCATCAGGAGTCTCCCTGCCCCCTCTGATCCCCTAAGCCCTCCTGGCAGAGGTGGCC
>NW_006435764.1:7086093-7100070 GCF_000325575.1 Pteropus alecto
CAAGGTTGAAATTTTTCAGAAGGAGCTTTACTGAGACGTTAAGAAGAAACAAAGACCTTTCTTTTAAGTCTAGGAAGTACAAGGAGCGTGGATTGTAAATGAAGGCCATGCATCATCAGAGCCTACAGGCGACATGTGGCCATTGGCGACTGTTCAGAAGCCAGGTGCATGAGCCTGGCCAAGAGCAGAGGTTGCAGGTCTTGTACCCAGTCAGGAGTCAATTTATATCCTTGCCAGCCAAGTTCCCAGTTTCATTTAAGTTCCCTGTGGGCTCTGGATCCCCTGCAGAGGAGCTATAGCCCACATCTCCTCCCCACTGAACCTCAGGCCTGTGGGTGCCTGGCTGGGTCTGGGCCTCCTGAAACCCAACCCTGTGGCCAGCGGAGGCCTGGGTCTGACCTTGCATGAGCGGTCCCTTCTCTCTAAGTTCCCTGCAAGTCTTCTCTGGCCCTTGAGCCTTCCTGTCCTGTATCCAGGGCCACAAGAATCCCGTCCCCCCCCCGATCCCCCACAAGGGTCCCTGGAGGCGCCAGGTCAGCTGCTGGAGAAGCAGAGAGCCTGCCAAGGGGATCCTCCAGGAAGCCGACCCCTAAATCCCCAGGCTTCCCAACTCCTAGACCTCCCGTCCATCTCTGGTCTCTAGCTCTACTCCTTCTCCACACCCCCACTTCCTCGCCATCGGCCCTGCCCTGGGTATTCCTCCTATGACCTCCCCTTTCCCAGTCTCCGGTCTGACTCTGGGCTAAGGAGCACGGAGCCCCAACCCAGCCATGTTTCTGGCCCAGCCCGACTCTCAGGGACAGCCCCCGGGGCTGTCCTCTGGGACCTCCAAGGTCAAGAACTTACTCAGTGAGTACCTAGTGCAGGGCTCTGAGCTGGTGCTTTGCACTTCTTTCATGAGCCTGCAAACATTGTCCCCATTTTACAGAGAAGTACACTGGGCTCAGATCCAGAAGGTAACCTTTCAGCCATGATGGTGAGGTCAAGCTTTTATTAGGAGGAGGGACGAGGGTCATGACTCCAGAATCCATGCCATTTCTACTATATCACATGTCCCTGTGAGAACAGGCCTTACAATGCATGAGACAATAATATAAAACAATTATTATGTAGTGAGTGCAGATTGTTTATGAAGGAATAGTGCTGGGTACTTTTCGTTTCTTATGTTTTCTACAGTCCTGAGAAGCAGGTACGGGTATTACCCTTACAGTATAGATGAGAAGATTGACTCACAGAGAGGTTAAGTAACTGGCCCAGGAACACACAGCTACTAAGCGGCAGAGCTTAGTAGAGACTTATGCCCCTTTGACACTCCCCAGGTATCTGCCTCATCTTCTCTGGCCCTTGTGCCCCAGCAGAGTTTCCCTCAGGGGTCCGAGAGTTGGCAGGGGCTACAGCGATTCTCCCCAAGGTCTGAGCTGGTTCTAAAGTCCCCAAAGCTAGAGAAGGTTGTGTCCTTTGTCTTTGGTCCAGGGAGTATGGACCCCATGTGGTGTCCCCTGACAGAGTCAGCCCCTTCCCCTCCACACACAAACCCAGCAGGGCCCCATCCTGCTGATCATGGCCTTGATCATGAATGGCTCGCCCAGATCTTTTATGGCCTGCTGGGTTTGTGTGGGGGCGGGGTGGGGACTGACTCTGTCAGGGGACACCACATGGGGTCCATACTCCCTGGACCAAAGACAAAGGATTATGAATGGCTCACCCAGATCATGAATGGCTCGCCCAGATCTTTTATTTCCCTTGGAGGGAGGGGCCTCCTGGCCTATGATCTTGCTGCTACTCCAGCTCTTAAGCCTGTCCCTCACCGTCCAGACCTGATATCAGACCGGCCCACCTGGCTCTGGCTCCTCAACCTCGATTTCGGCCCATCCTGTGCTGCATGTCTCCTAGTGGCTCACAGCAATGGCTCCCATATACTAAATCTTCTCTCCTGCAGCCCAGAGCTCAGAGCTAAGTACAAGTGAGGCATCAGTGAGCCGTGGCCAAGGGCATTAGTTGAGGCTCCAGCAAACCTGAACTTGAATCTCTGCCTTGAAATGAACTAAGCTTTGTTTAGACAAGTGATTTACCCTCTGTGCCTCAGTTTCTTTGTCTGTAAAATGGAGATATTAAGAGTACCTGCTTCATAAGGTTATTACGGCATCACTTGCAAAGCCTGCTCCTGAGCATCACGGACCCTGTCTTTGTCCCCTACCACATTCCTGGTGTATCAGCTCAACTCGGGAAGATGTGGCAGTGGGCTCCCTCTCCTTCCTTTCCAGAACCCAGCTCCCTGGGGCTCAGCTAACTCTCCAAGAAAGGAAAAAGAAGGCCCGGAACTTTGGACTAGGAATTTAGGAGCAAGAACTCTATATAGAGTTCCCGAAAATTGATGAGAAAGAGGTCAGCCCAGTTCATATCCATGTCCAGGGCTAGGTGGAAGCACCAGGAAGCTCCCTCTAACCATCGAGTTATTTTTTCCACTCTGGGCCTCATCAGTAAAATACGGATATTCACCCCAGCCCTGTTCACTCATTAATTCTTCATTGAACAAACATTAACGTTGACTATGTGCCAACTATTCAGTTAGCTGATGGGGAGAAAGAGTCAAAGGAGATGTCTCTTCCCTCAGCGAGGTTACAGAATGGCGAAGAGATGAGTAAATAGGCAGCTAGATACTAGGATACATGTCTTCTTGGAGGTAAGAGGATGCTGAGTGTGGAGGGAGAAATGAGGAATAACAGTGGGGACGTGGTTCCATAGTGTAGCGGTTACCACGTCTGCTTTACACGCAAAAGGTCCTGGGTTCGTGCCCCAGTGGAACCACGGTCCATCGTCTACGACCATGCCACTCCGAACAAGCCCGATGTCTGATCTTGGAAGCTAAGCAGGGTCGGACCTGGTTAGTACTTGGATGGGAGACCACCTAGGAAGACCAGGTGCTGTAGGCATAAGTGATAATAAATAATAAAATAAATAAGGAATAACGGTGGGTGTCTGGACGTGCTTCTCAGCCACTCATCCGTTTCACAAGTATTTACTGACCACCTGCTTGTGCCAGATGCCCAGTAAAGATGCTCACACTCAGAAAGGCTAATCTTGACATGAGTTTAGAAGGTAACATTACTAAAATAAGGAAATGATGACCAGAGAAACAGAGTAACCTAAAGCTTTTATAGCATCGCTAGTGTAACACGATTAAAACCACAGGCCCCGTGTGGTCCAGCCTACGCATGGAGCCAAAGAAAACAAATCACACTATCAGCACCTTAAAGAATAATTGAGCCTTCAGTGCTAGGTTTCCTTACCAGGCTCTTCTCAAGGGTTTTACACAGCTAACCACATAGAAATCATGCCAATAATCTCCCTAAATATCTTTCCCTCCCCCACAAAACTCCAGGATACCTTTAAATATCTTTCCAATTCTCTCTGTACCTGGTTCCCTCATTGCCATGCTCTTCTATTCCCAGTCCCTTCCTATCGTCACCTACTAAGCCAGCAGGCACTTCAAACATACAGGAATCGCACAGTACATTCGTTTCCAAGGGCCTCCATAGCAAAGCGCCACAAACTGGGGAACTTATAACAACGAACATACATTGTCTCACAATTCTGGAGGCTACAAGTCCAAAATCGAGGTATAGGCATCATCGCTCTTAAGAATCTAGGGAAGGATCCTTTCTTGCCTCTTCCAGTCTCCGGCGGTTGCGCACCATCCTTGGCATCCCTTAGCTTGCAGATGCATCGCTCCAGCCTCGGCCTCCGCTGTCACGTGGTGTTCTCCCCGTGCATCTGTCTCTTCACCTTTTACAAACCCCAATCGTATTAGATTAAGAGTCCATACCTACCCCAGTATGACCTCAGCTTAACTAATTACATCTTCAACAACCCTCTTCTCCAATAAGGTCACATTCTGAGGTTCTGGGGGTTAGGAATTCAACCTATCTTTTAAGGAGACACAATTCAACTCAGAACATTGCACACCCCTGATCTGAGCTCCATGGATTTGTGTCGATCTGAAGGGCAGCCACGGCCACATTTTTACCATCAGCTCTGATGGGCTTCATTGCCCATGCAATCTCTAGGAGCAACTTAGAGTGCAATTGAAGTCCAAGACATTTTTAAATATTTAACCCCAAAGTTCTCTTCCTTCTGAGCTTCAAAACCTCATTTTACCATTCCCCGGTATATAATTGTCCATAGACGTTTTCCCAGTTTTTCTTGCTAATACGTAGTTACGGATTTTTATATATATACATACAGTCTAGACACTCTCCATCCTGACGTGCTGTCATTCCGGTAAAGTGAGGCAGTCTTCCATACAGCATTTGGAGTGTGGACCCTATGACCTCTCATTTAGACATCAGCATTTCTCTGATCTCTAAGGCTCTTCACCTCTCTGTTCTTTCTATGGAATGTTCACTCAGTCAATTCCAAAAGTATTTATTGAATGACTACTAGATGCCAGACACTGTTCTAGGCAACAAAAGTATAGCAGTGAGTGAGCAAAACAGACTAAAAGCCTTGCCCTCATCGTGATGACCTTCTTGGGGAAGAAACAAACAAAAAAATATATGCAATATGTCTGATGATATAAGAGCTATAGAGAAAATAAAGTAGGGTAGAGGGATATAGACTGCTGGGGAGGGGGTGACAGTTTTAAATATGATGGTCAAGGATGTTCTCATTGAGAAGCTAACATTTGAGCAAAGATCTGAAGGAGGTGAAAGAGTAAGCCAAGTGGCTCTCTCGGTGAAGAACATTCCGGGCCAAGAGAACGCCACATACCAGGACTCTAAGGTGCCTGCCATGCTTAAGGAACAACAAGGAAACTAATGAAACCAGAGTGGAGTGTGGGGGGGGGGTGAATCTAGTAGCAGCAAGTGAGGGCAGAGAGAGAATAAAGATAAAGATGGGAACAGATTCTGCAGGGACTTGTAATGATGGTGGCACGTTTTAAACGCGACTCAAAGTCCATCGAGGAATGGTATTTCCTGTAAATTGCTCCATTTTCTGGAAGAAACTGGCTTGTGACAGTTATTCTAAATCCTACACTATCACCAGTACTATGATAGAAACCAAGACCCAGCAGGTCTGGCCTCAGACAGTGGAGCAGGGCAATAGCCTTCAATCCAAGCACATATGACCTTGACCTTCTCGTGATCCAAACAGGCTGACTTCTTAAGGCATTAAATAACATGAAGGATGGAAGGGAAATCAAATCTCCACTTGCAACTTCTTGTGGGATGTATCAGGATAGGCTAAGTTGCCATAACATAGGAGTCAATAATAATTCAATGGCTTAAAGGATATAAAAGTGTTTCTATTTTTCATGCAGTAGTTCTAAGGTGAGCACTTCAGGCTAATGGGTGGCTCTGCTCCACAGAGTTATTCAGGGACCCAGACTGACAGAAGCTCCGCTGTCTTCACCTCATGGCTTCCAGAGTTGCTCTAGTTGTCACCATTCCCACCAACAGGAAGGGAGAAAGAGGGATTTCCTCTTAATCGAATGAGGTGGAAGTAGCATATATTTCTTCCACTCACATTCCATTGTCAAGAACTACATGGTCCCAGTCAGCTACAGAATCATCTTCAGCTTTACTCAGCATGACAGGAAGTACCAGAAGTCTCTCTAGACGCTCACTAGTGTGCTCCTCTCATGCCCCCTCACTTCCTCCTTCACCCTTTTCCCTCCCCCAGCCCCACATACATATTATAGGGCTCCCTTTCCAGCCAGAAGAGCCCCCTGGGTTTACCGGCCATGCTGGGTCACTCAGAGACAGCTGGAAAACCTGGAGTCTTGTCCACTCCCCATCCTGCCTGGAATGTGCGGTTCTTCCTCTATGCTGTTTTACTTCCAAAACAGTCTCGCGAGGCATTTCTAGTGAATAAAATTGCCCACTTCATTACACAAGTAATTCAAGTTAGCTGGACAAAGGGTGCGCACTGGGGATTAGCAGGAGATTCGGCCAGACAGGTAGACAGGCGCCAGCGCACGAGAGCTTTACGAATCTGTGTTAACAGAGCCCCAACGAAGCCAGTGAGTGCTTGAGGCAAGACAGGAACTTGATTGGAGAGGTGTTTTAGAAAGCCATTCGGGTTATCGGGGAGGAACGGATAGGAAGGACCGAGATCAAGGGCGGGGGGCCTGCCAGGAAATCGTCGCAGCATGGAGATAATAGTGCTTCATCTTAAGATTGCGTGAGGATTGAGGAAGGGCTGTGCTTGGTGAACCCTACGCCCTCCATGCATGCTGACGCTGCTTCTTAATCCAAGTGCAAGGTGATGAGGCCTGCACTAAGGTGATCGTCGTAGCGGGAATAGAAGAAGGTGGATGCAAGAACTAGGAAAAAGTTAGAAAGTGGGGGATTGAGGGATTATGAAGCGGAAGAGGAAGGAGTTCAAGGAGCCCTACCAGTCACTGAGATTGAGACCTCGCAGGGAGTGAGGTGACAAGCTGACTCTGAGATGCCTGTCGGACGTCATTCAGGCGGAGATTTCAAATGGGCAGCTGAAGGCCAGAAGAAAGGCTGGCCTGAAAATACGGTTTTGGAGTCTTAATCATAAAATAGTGATTAAAGCCACTTTCCCCGAGGAAAGTGGATAAAAAGAGAGGAAGAGCCTGGGGAACCTTAAGGGCCAGAGAGAAAGGAGCCCACAGAGGATAAAGAGGAAAACCAGGTGGAGACAGAGGTCGGCAGCATCATGGGCTGCCGACGGCCAGGTCAGGTCAGGACGCAGAAGGTTCCACCGATTTGGTGAAAAAGACATTGTCGGTGGCTTTGGTGGCCTTGGCGAGTGCAGTTTCAGCGGAGTGGCGGAGGCGGAATTGAGGAATGAGTGGGCAGGTAAGGGTGGAGCGGGCCGGGAGCAAGTGTAGTGCGTTATACAAGAGATTTGACCTTGACAGGAAGGGAGAAATGCAGCGAATGTGGCGGGGCAAGAGGTTCCGAGAGGGAGAGATTGGAGCAGGTGCAAACGCTGATGCGGAGGGATCAGGAGAGAGTGACAGGGCGACAGTGAGGGTGTAGGATGGAGCGAGGTGGCCACAATGGAGGAATGTCCCCACAGGGGACACAGGGCGAGGTCCACGATGCAGCAGAGGTACTGACCTTGGGTGTGCGAGGTGGGGAGGAGACAAGCAGGGAGCTGCAGGGATGCGGGCGAGCTCAAAGGGGCCGAGAGAGGAGATTGAGGACCTGGATGCGGCAGCCGAGCGGACTTTATAAGTCACGTGAGAGGCCACAGATGCTGGAGGGATGCTGTCATTATACAACTGTGGGTCGAGGACCCAAAAGCCACAGGCAGACCTAAGGAGGCCAGGGCCAGGATAAAAGGGGAAATGGTGCCTGGGAAACAGCGGGCCAGGCTCACGAAAGTCAAATGGGGGCGCTGGGAGAGCGAGCACGCATGCGTGGGCGCACAGGCCGGGCACTGCCGAGAGGGCTGATCTGGACCCGGCCGGGGCCCGGCTAACGCTACCTCCGTCTTGCATAGTGGGACTTGGTGTGCGAATCCAACAAACTGAAGGAGATGGCCCAGTCTGTGTACATGGCGGGCACTCTGGTCGGCGGGATCGTGCTGGGAGACCTGTCTGACAGGTGAGACCTTGGGGCCTCCTTAGGACGGGGCACAGCCAGTGGAGATGACTGCGCCCCTTTCCGCTCCACCCATGAACCCCCAAAGAGGCAAAGATCTGAGGGGTGGTCCTTGCAGTGTAGACTTGAGCAAGTTTCAATCCTTTTCTGGGCCACAACCTCTCTACTCCAACGCCCTTGCAACTTGAGTTTCCCAGCCTCCTCAGACCCAGTGGGGAAAGGCCGTTGCTGGGTGGCAGTGGAGGCGGAACGAATGGTCTCCTTAGAAAGGGGTAGTCCTTTGACCCCTGCTCAGGCAGCTAAGCTGTGGGTGAAGATTACTCATTAACTCAAACTTCTAATTGCAAACTTATTCCCATAAAAAAATAGCAATTACAAGCAAAGCTCTGCCTGGGGTGGAAGTTACATGCCCTAGCTGGGAGGTGAGAGGTCCAGCCCTTTGCTCCAGACCTGCAGAGTCACTCACTTTGGCTGGCTCACAGTGACTCAACCAAACCCTTCCTCTCCTTTGAGCTGCAGGTTTGGCCGAAAGCCCATCCTGTCCTACAGCTACCTGCTGCTGGCGGCCAGTGGCTCAGGTGCAGCCTTCAGCCCCACCCTCTCTACTTACATGGTCTTGCGCTTCCTGTGTGGCTTCAGCATCTCAGGTGTTACCCTGAGCACCATGATCTTGAGTGAGCCACGGGGGGAGGGGGCAAGGGGAGCAAGAGTTTGGGGAGCACCAACCTGAAGCCGAGAGAATGGGGTATGGGCCCAGCTCAACCACAGGTCCCCTATGACCTCCGTAAAGCAAGGCATTGCCCCTCTGGGGACCTCAGAGGCCCTCTCTGAACATAACAGCAAGTATAATAGCAGCAGCTGTCAACACCGCGGATTCACCCTGAGCCTGGCACTCGGCTGGGTACAGGATCTCACTCAATCTACGCACACAAGTAGGTGATACTACGATCCCCATTATACAGATGAGGAAACTGAAGCAAACAAGGGAAGTTACTTGCCACTAGAGAGGCAGTCAAGAGCATGGGCTCGGCAGTCGAGGAGACCTAAACTTGAGCCCTACCTTCTTCATCCTCAGTCACAGCATCTGTAAAATGGGGGCGATGAACCTTTAGAATCAGAGTCAGATCAAGGAGCCAGTGAGAGTTAGGAGCTGGTGTCCCTTTCACAGAGAGGCACCCAGGGCCCAGTGGGACCCTAATCTGGCTCTTGGGCTCCTTCTGCAGATGTTGAGTGGGTGTCCATCCAGATGCGGGCCATCATGTCGACGGCGATTGGCTACTTCTACTCCGTCGGCCAGTTCATTCTGCCCGGCCTGGCCTACATCATTCCCCAGTGGCGCTGGCTACAGTTAACCGTGTCCATTCCTTTCTTTGCCTTCTTCCTGTTGTCTTGGTATGTGGCCCTCTCCCCTTTACCTCCTTTCGTAGGCCCACCAGAGCCAAACAGGGGAAGGCCACGCTTGACCAGGCTGGCCAGCTCTGTCCCCGGGACACCCCTGTCCCAGAGTCAGGAAGGGCATTTCGGGGAAGAGAAATGACCTACACGAAGGCATGCTGCAGGAGGGACAGGTGTCTGGGAGTGTTCAGGGACTGCCTACCGCAGACAAAGAGGTAAGTAGAGATGGATGGGAGGCGGCCAGGCTGTAGAAAGCACAGAAAGCCAGGGAGGTCGCGGCTTCGTGGGGACAGAGACCACCGCTGAAGGTGGCTATGGTGCCGAAAGGCCTGGGCAAGCGTCTCTTTGTGAAATCATAGCATAAAAGGACAGACCCAAGCGGCGATGATTGACGGAAGGGAGGTGACTGTATGGGCAGGACCCTGCGGGACATGTCTAAGAGGCATTTTGAAGAAAAAAATCCACGGGGTTTGGGGGCTTCTGGATTTGAGATATAAAGGAGAAGAAAGCTCAAAGCCTGGGAACCTGGGAGAATCGAGGCGCCTGGGTCAGAGGCCCCGAGTAAGTCGAGGGTTCATTATCAACATGTCAACGTGAGGACACACTGAAGACAGGAAATGAATCTCTAGAAGGTAATTGGAGCCCAAGAATAGGAAATAAGGAACGAATTCAGGAAAGGAGAAGCAGAGCGTTGAGCAGCCCTTTCCTGAGCACTTACTATGGGCGAGGCCCTATTGTGGGCATCAGCCTGCACTGTCTCTGGTCCTCACAGCATCTCTGTGTGAAGGGGCCATTATTATCCCCGTTTCACAGACGAGGAAACCAGGGCTCAGAGAAGTGAAGCAATCCCCAGGGTTACACAAAAAGATACAGAACTAGGACGGGACTTCCGTTTGGAAATGAGAAATAGAAGCTTCTAGAGGATATGGGCAATCTTGGGGTGAGAAATGGTCAGAGGGTCCAGGGTAGAGCCAGGAAATGGAAGCCGAGAAGAAGCAGAGTCAGGAGATAAAATAAGAGTGGGGGCCAACAGGGTATAGTCAAGAGCTTGGACCCCTTCGTCATGTGACTTGGGACAAGCCTCGCCCACGCCAAGCCCCAAGATTTTTCTAAGCAAAATGAAGGTGATAATGCCTGTTACCCAGAGTTACACGTGCCTGGCCCATAGGAATTCTTTCTAACTGGAAGAATGATGACCACTGTGGTCATCATTTTCAGGGAGAGGCCCGAATCCAAGCTCTGACGCTGTGACTAGGCGGAAGTCACTGATAATCCTGGCTGAAAAGTGTCAGGGCAGAGACAGAAACCAAAACCCAGGATGGTGGGCATTGATGAACCCCAAAAGCCACCACTACCAGCTGGGCCCAATGGTTTGAAGCCAAGTGACCAACACCCACTGCCCGAAGGGCCTTGCTAGGGCCAGATCCTGGGGACCTGTGGGGGCCACAGCCAGAGCTGATTTCACCTCAGTCCAGACTTTTCCAAACATCGGTCCTTTCTCCCCACACCTCTGCCTCCCCCATCCCCCTTCACCTAGTGACCCTCAGGGACTGCCCAGGGAGAACCGACCCCAAAAGTACAGCCCAGAGGTGAGGGAGGGCGAGATTGGCTAATCACTTGCCAACCCCAAGACCCCATGTTGTGCTTGCACCCGCCCTCCCCACAGCCCCAGCAGAGTTGGTCCTTTGCAAGGAAATCCAAGCGTCCTCAAGCCCATTCCCTAGGCCACAACCCTAACCTCAGCCCCCTTTCCAAGCTATGCCAGGATTGTAGTCCTGCCCTTCTTCGCCCAGGACCTGGAATGCGACCCAAGGAAGGCTGGGGAGGTGGATGTGCAGGATTCTCCAGCCTCAAACGTGTCATCTCTTCCCCTGGCCCCATCTGCCTTGGCCCAGGGCCCAAGGATCCTAGCTAAGGAAGACACCCAACGATAACAAGCAGCCCAGATAGTGGGGAGAGGAAAGGCTCTTCTGGAAGGGGAAGAAAACGCTGGAATTCGTGCTGGCTGCAGGCAGCCCAGGTGCAAAGTTGGCCAACTTTAAATTCCATGAAATCGACAATAAGGCAGCTCAGGTTTCTGGGCCTCTGACCCCCTGGCCCTGGCTATTGATGTTCTTCCAACTTCTCAAAAGGCATGGGGTGAGCCACTGTGATTTCATTCTGGCCCCCAGGTGGGTACCAGAGTCTATACGCTGGATGGTCCTTTCTGGAAGGACTCCAAAGGCCCTGAAGATCCTCCAGTGGGTGGCTGCCTTCAATGGCAAGAAAGAAGACGGAGACAAACTCAGGCCGGAGGTAGAAACTGTCGTCTGGGGCAGGAAACTGGCTCCGCTCTCGGGCTGGGCCCTCCTCTTGCCTCTGTTTCCCCTGCTCACAAGCCGACCTCACATCTGACACTCGAAGCAAGCGCCTCTCAAGGGGCCGTGCTCGCACCTCCCTCTCTTCTTCCTCCTGCCCACCAGCTGCTCACTAATGGCATTTTTCCCCTTCCTCTGCCCCAAGGAGCTCATACACAACCTGCAGAAGGAGATCTCCTTGGCCAAGGCCAGGTACAGCGTAGCTGACCTGTTCCGGACACCCATCCTGCGCCGTGTGACCTTCTGTCTTTCGATCTCCTGGTAAGTCACCACCCCTCCCTGTCTACACCCTAGCACCTCTGCCAAGGCAGGGGTGATGGCCAAGGCCTCCGGCAGGCTCACCTCTCAGGTGAGCAAAGCCTAGGGCGCCTCCAAGAGGAGTCAAGAGATCCTCTCCCCTGGGCAGCCCCGGCCCAACCTTGACCTCAGGTATCGGCTATCCCTGCCCCACACCCGGATCCAGCCATCAAGGTCTACTTCTCTGGGGTCACACCCGCCCCACCCGTAGGGAGAATGTCCCAAACCCCCTCACCAACTCATAGCCCTGCCATGGCAGTTTCCCCATGCTGTGCCTGTCTGTCACCGCCCCCGCCACTGGTCCAGCTCTGCCCTCCGAGACCCCACCGAGCAAGGCGGGGCCTCAGGGCTTGAGACTTGAAGACAGAAATTGTGTTCCTCCTGAGCCTTCTCTTCTGTCTGACGTTCCTCGGCTCCTTCAGAGTCCTTTCTGCGACCTGGTCTGAAGCCCTTCTCCAACCTGGCCATCCCCGAAGAGGACCCAATTTGTCTAGGAATTCTTCAGAAACCATCCGACCCTCTGCGAAGGGGAGGGGAGGCATCTGACCCGTGAACACATCTCAGCTTTCATCTCCCACGTTTGGGATGTTAAACTACCACCCAACCATCACCTCCTGTGGTCCCCAAGAGTCCTTCCAGCCCTGATATTCCCTGGAGTCGATTATGTGGCACCCTTGCCCCCACACTCTAGACCATGCCCATGTCAGACGTAACCAATCCCAACGCTTTCTCGGTGAGCCCAGACACAATCTCAGAGACCTCAAAATGTCACTCAGGCAACCCTGATCAATCAGTTGCAGTTGGGACAAAAAAATGAAACTCTTCGTCATCCTAGTGACCCATTGACCAGAATGGAGAAAGGTCCCAGCCTGGCAGCAGGTGCTGATCGATCCCTCCCTGCCCCTCAGGTTCTCCACAGGTTTTGCCTACTACAGTTTGGCTCTAAGTGTGGGAGAATTTGGATTCAACCTCTACCTCCTCCAGCTCATCTTTGGTGGAGTCGACATCCCAGCCAAGTTCCTCGCCATCCTCTCCATGAGCTATCTGGGTCGGCACACCACCCAGGCCACTACCTTACTCCTGGCAGGAGGGTGCATCCTGGCTCTCGTCTTTGTGCCCTCGGGTGAGAGGCTGGAACTATCCCAGGACCCTCTGAAAGAGGCTGACCCACACAGGCCAGTGTGTCTGTGGGCATCACAGGCTGGGAAGTGGGATGTGAGGGACTCCAGTTCTACTGACCTTGTCTCTAATTCCCCATGTTACCTTGAGCAGGTCCCTGTGCTCTCTGGAGCTCAGGTCTGTCATCTAGAAAATAGCCCACTCAGGCTAGATGATATCCAAACTCCTTCTGAGAGCTGACTAGCACTGGGCAAAGTATGGCGGTATCTGGACAGTGTGCAGAATCGCTCCAGGGTTGGGCATGGCCTGGCTGGCATCACCACAGTACACGAGCTGGGGAGGGGACACAGCAGAGCCTAGAGCACAACTCCGGAAAAACCATTTTCATTTTGTATGCATGTTTGTGTATTGATACAGCTACATCCTTCCAAGGGAACTTGAGATATTTCAGGACAAGAATACATACAAATAAATATAAATAGGAATAGGGCATGAGAGCCAGGGGAAAACCCAAAGGCAGCAAGACACAAACCTGAAAAGTTCTAGGAATAGCAGAGCAGCTATCACTCAGCTTTAAGTTTGGATCTGAGCTTCCCAGCAGCCAAAGCAAAAAGGGAGACAAAGTCTGCTGAGGAGGGAGAACACTCAGGTGCTCCAGAGCCCCAAGGCCCCCCACATGTTCTTCCCTGTGCAGACTTGTGGACCCTGAGGACAATACTGGCTGTGTTTGGGAAGGGATGCCTGTCCAGCTCCTTCAGCTGCCTCTTCCTCTACACGAGCGAGCTATACCCCACAGTCATCCGGTAGGTGCTGGGCCTGGGGCCAGCCCAGACAAAGGATACAGGGTCAGGTGGGATTGTGACATCTTCCTGCCCCCGCCCAGGGGCCCCAGAGCTGTCCTTTAAGAACCCCACACGCAGGCTGCCAATCCCTTCTCTGACTCCCAGGCAAACAGGTATGGGCATAAGCAACTTGTTCACCCGCATCGGAAGCCTCACGGCCCCGCTGGTGAGAATCACAGGAGAGTTCCACCCTTTCGTCCCCAATGTCATTTTTGGGACCGTCGCCCTCCTGGGAGGCAGTGCTGCCTTCTTCCTGCCTGAGACGCTCAATCGACCCTTGCCAGAGACCATCGAAGAAGTGGAAAACTGGTCAGTGCCCTGCCTCTGACCCCCTCCGTGTCCCTCGGGGAAGCAGGTCTAGGCCCAGGAATTTCCTGAGTTCTCTTT
>NW_006435764.1:7100100-7114063 GCF_000325575.1 Pteropus alecto
GCAGAAAAGACAACCCAGAGGATCCCTCTGCAGCCCTGCGGAGCAGACCTGGACCCCATCTGAGGGCGGCAGACCCTTTTCCCTGCCTCCAGAGAATAATCCCAGGTCCCTGCCTGCCTCTGGGCTCCACGAGCATCGTGGGGGGCGGGGGGACCCTGGGAGGGTCCATGCTCTTAGAACAAAGTCTTCTGAGAGCTTGGCGAAGGCATTTCCACCACCACAACCACAGCCCCCAGCCCAGCCCTGACCAGTTCGAAGATTCAACCACCAGCCTTCCTGTACCCCCTTACTCTCGCCCTCCCTGCAGCCCGGGCCCTGCCATTCTTCCGGCCAGCCCTTCCTCACTGCCACATTCCCTTCTGGTCCAGCTCCCTTTCCCTGAGGTCCCCCGGACCGCCTGGCTCAGTCCTAACAAAGACAGCCTCCCCTTCTTGCCCTCCACCCCTTCCTTCAATGGGAGGTTTCAATAAATGGCAATGAAGAAGTCGTGCCGCTGTGTGGACGTGTGAGCTGCACAGCCGTCTGCCTGTGCTTGCACGTGCATGCACGCGTGGGCGCACAGGGACATGCAAGCTGGGCGGATGTGAACGTGTGCGTGCGTGTGTGAGTCTGCTGAGGTACGTATACGCTAAGCCTTACATATTAGCCTGCTCGAGCTCCCATAATAACATGCCACAGACTGGGCCACTTAAACCACATACTTTTCTTTCTCAGAATTCTGAAGGCTGGCAAGTTCAAGATCAAGGTGCTGGCAGACTCACTTCCTAGTGAGGGCTGTCTTCCTGACTTGCGGCTGACCGCTTTCTAACCGTATCCTCCCGCGGAGGGAAGAGAAAGGAAGCAATCTCTCTGGTGCCTCTTCCATAAGGACGCTCATCCCAACTTGAGGGCCCCACCCTCACGACCTCATCTAACCCCAGTTATCTCCCAAAGACCCCGTCTCCAATTACCATCGCACTAGAAGTTAAGGCTTCAACATACGAATGTGGGCAGGAATACGATATAGTCCATAGCGGGTTCTGTGCTTGGGAATATCACGTGTATATCTACAGGTCCCAGTGTGCATGTGAGCAGATGACTGGACAGACCCAGAGTGGCTGCAGACAGAAGCCGGGGCTCCTGCAGTCATGACCTTCCTGTCCTACTTGCCCCAAGTCTCTGATCCACGTCCCAGCCCTGCGCCCACCAGACAGCTTTGTCTCCTAGTTAACTGAGAAAACCGCAGCCAACACCGACCACCTTCGATGTCGGCTGCCATGTTTCCCACATTTCCTCCCGTCGCAGCAAAAAGCCCGGCCTCCGACGGGGCCCTGCCTTCAGCCTCGCCCACCAGCACTATCTGCTTGGCTCTCTGCCCAGTCCCTCTCTCCTGGCTCCTTCCATCACCAGTTAAATAAGCTCGAGCCTCTTCTATCTTAACAAAAAGCAAACAAGCAAACGACCCCTCCCTGGATGCAGCATCTCCCTCCAGCGACCACACTGTCTCTCTTGTTCAAATCCCAGCTCCGTTGAGAAGCAGCCTGCCCTCCTACCCCCGCTTTCCAAGCTCACACATCGCCACGCTGCACTCTGGCTCCCACCCCTTCCATGAAACTGCTCTCGCCCAAGACACTCATCACTCCTGGGCTGAATCCATAGGTCACTTTTCATCCCTCTTCTGGCTTGCCCTCTCAGCAGATTTGGTTCTATTGGCCACGCCCTCCTCCCTCGGTTTCTGACACGCTCGCAGCTCCTTCTCAGTCTCCTCTGGGGTTTCCTCAAGGTTCTACGTTCCCAGAATCTGCTAACTAAACAGTTGCGTGACCCTGGACCTCTGGTCATCACTGAGTGGACAACTGGGCACTGCTGGTCTGAATCTCATTAATCTTGGTCTGTCTGGTCTGGGATGTGAGTCATGTGGGTTCTAGTCCATCTCTTGGTCCTTGTCCTGGGAAGGCAAGTTAGCATGACAGGGGGTTGGCACAGATGGAAGTCGAACAGAGAAAGCCAAGAACAGCGGAAGAACCAAGCAGGTACACAGAGAAAGGGAAAACGAGACATGGGCCCAGATGAACAGAGCTGGTGAGACTATCTGCACTGATTCCTCGTGAATTCCAGGTCCCAGATCCTTATCGTTCCTGGAGGCACTTTCTGACCCTGGTTCTGGGAAATAGCCCTGAATCCTCCAAAAAAGTCCCCCTTTTTGTTCAAGCTAAATTTGAGGATTTTTGTTCCTTATAACCAAAAAATTCCAAAAGCAGTTCCTCTTCCTCTACCATGGCTTAAATGCTGACATGCCTCAGAACTCCTGCCTAGGACCGCTTCTGCTAATAATCTTCCCAGCCCTGTCCCGTGGAAATATGATGTAAGCCACGTACGTCATTTAAAAATGCCTAGTCACTATTTTTAAAGTTATAAAAGTGAAGTTATTTTAATAATATGTATAATAATAAATTGCATTTAACCCCATATAGCCACATATTACCATTTCCACATGTAATCAACATAAAAGTTATCATTGAGCGATTTTATAGCCTTTAAATTATATCAAGTCTTCAAAATCTGATGCGTATTTTATCCTAATGGCATGTATCATTTCAAACTATATCAATTCAGGCACTCAGTAGTGGCTACCACGTTGGACAGCTCAGACACACTCCAAGGCTTTGATGATCAGACGCAGAGCTAATTGCTCTCAAATCTTTAATTGGATATTTGAAGAACAGCTTAATAAACATGAATGAGAGAACATATCGTATTCCTGCTTCAACCTTTCGGTGACTTCCCATTGGGATGAAGTTTAAACTCTGTCGTGGTCAGGCCCCAACCTGCTTCAAGGGGTTCAGTCTTTAACGCCCTCTATCTTGTACCCTGAAATCCAGGCTCATTCCACTTCTGTCAATTCCTACATTGCACTAACCTTCTCTTACCCCTGCCCTGCATATATGCCCAGCACTTGACTTCTCCCCATCCCACTCCCATTGCTCTTGGCTTAGGGTCAGCTGGCAATGGGGCCACCAAGGCCTCCCAGAGCTTGAATGGGTCTCAACCTAGAGAGAGAAGAATCGGGCTCATTGAGGAACACTGGCCACCCCACTCTCCTCCATCCTTCTGCTGTCCAGAATTCAGGGTGGCTCCCAGAACATTCCTATGTTGTTTCAGGATATTTATTGCAAAGACACATGGGAATACAAGGGAAGATGCCCAGGGAAGCACGTGCCAGTCACATGATCAGGACTCCTGGTGAACTAGGATGCTGATCAGGAGGTACTGACCCTTCACATGCCATTCCCGAACCCCCATCTCTCCAGCTCTGCTTGTTCCCCTCCAACTCCAGCTCTTCCTGCTTCCTCTACCCCTTCTCTCTGCACCTGAGCTGGGCCTCCAAATGGCTCAGTGAATTGCCACTCAATACGGATCACCTCGCTTGGGCGGAGTCCTCCTGCCGAGCCACCTCCTTGGTTACTGGCCTTATGTCCAGCCTTTAAAAGGAAGTCTTTGGATGGACTTCTAACTTCTGTACCAGGGATGGCTCCATAGTGTAGCGGTTAGCACGTCTGTTTTACACGCAAAAGGTCCTGGGTTCGCGCCCTAGCTGGAGCCACGGACCATACCCCAGGTGCGCCAGGCCCCCCGAGTGCGCAGGGGGAGACAGGCCCCAGGTGTGCACCGTAATTGCGTGGGAGGAGGTGCCCCACCTTCAGAGATCCAGTTCTTAAGGGAAGACGGCAACATCCGTAGGTCAGGGGTGGGAGTGCGGAGGGGAGGATTAAAGAGGAGAAAAAAATAAAAAATGATAATTTCTGCACCATCTGTCAGCCAGGTTAGCCAGGCCACAGGCACACGGTCATAAAACACAATTTGCATCCTCGATCAGAATCTCGCTATGCGCCTGGCAGGCACCCAGAGTCTGCCAGACATCTCTCCAGGTCAATCATTTCAAACTCACGCTTGGGGCACGTGCTCTAAGCAAGAATGTTTTCTTTAATCTGCAAGTTACTTATTTGAAAGGTGTTAAAATGATAAAATTTAACAATAAAATCATACAAAATCCGGGTGTCAGAAAATCTGGGGTATGTGATAGCTGTTAGCACAGTAGAAAGAGAGCTTCAGTCAAGAGGGCCGAGTTCTAAAATCGCTTGCTATGTGATCACGGAAACTCTCTTGCCTACTCTGAACCCTGGTCTTTTTATCTGCACAATGAGGCATTTTCACCTGTGGGATGGCATTTATCTCTGATGGCATGTGGCTCTGTGGCTCTTCACCAGTTGGAAATCCCCAGATTTGACCCCTTTGTCCCCAGAAGATAATTCCTGGCTCTACAAATCAATTGCCATGTGACCATTTCCATTCAGAAACTCTGCATAAGCTGGGAGGCTGGTGGGAAATCCCCTTCCTAAACAGATGACCCCAGAAGCCAACCACAATTCAGTTCCTGGAGTCTCCAACGGAGTTTTACCCAGACTCAGGCTGGCCGGAAGCTGGTCAGGCACTAGGGAGGGAGCTCTCCTTCAAGGCGGAGTTGGGCACCAACCCAGAAGTGGGGGTGGGGGGAGCAGTGTTTGGAGGGACCCACCTTTCCCCCTGCTGCCCTCAACACTCCACCCACTCCCCTGTAAGGGCACCAAGTCCTGGCAGGAGACTGGCCTCAGACCTCCCCAAGCTGTTTGTCCAGCTGTCCTCACATCCCCAGGCCACAAGGTTTTCATATACCTTGGCGTGGAGAATGTTGTCAAGCATTTGGATCCCAGCCCAGAACCAATACTGGGAGGAAGGAGGGAGACAGGCCGGGTTGCGTCTCTCTGCGGGCCTCCCCTCTTCCCTTCCAGACGATCTCTAAGAGCTCTTTAGCTAGGCAGTCCGCACCTCTAGCGCAGCAGTTAAGGACTTGGCTTTGAAGTTAGAATAGGTTTTAACCAGTCTAAGACTTTGCGTATCCCAGGACCTCAAGAGACAATCAACACCCCCCAGCTTAACACACAGAAGCGTAGTTTGTGTGAACTGCACCAAACGACAGGACATCTCGACTCCTTCCAAAGAGAAGCTGGAGATCAAACTGCTTCTCCTCCACAATAACATGGAGTCTGTGCCCAGAAGCACTGGGATGGTCTCCTTCCCTCCACGGCCCTTTGCATTGCCTAACTTGTACAGTGCCTGGGGTACCTCCTGTACCACGATGGGGCCCTTGTCATCTGCCAGGTTCAGACATATGTCAGCACATTGAATGAAGAGAGGTGGCGGGGGAGTGAATGGGAACCAGACTGCAGAGAGGGCCAGCCAGAAACCCCAAGTGGAAACACTCCATAGAGGGCAAGTGGGAGCCCAACAATCAAGTTAGAGTATGGTGGACAAGAGTGTTGACCGGGCACAGGAAGATGGGATCCCGATCCCGCTGCTCCCTCGGGGCAGGCCTGGGCAGGGAGAGAGCTACAGCACCGTGGAGCCCAGGCTATGCTGCTGCACTCACGCGGAACGTGGACGGCTTCCCGTGCTCACCTTGCAAACGGTTTCCTGTTGAGGAATATCAGAAATGTTTCGGTTGGAGTCATCCGTATGACCGGAACACCCTTTGCCAAACAGATGTGGGATGGATCGCTATACAAAACCAGTCTGAGATATCTTTTAAGGTGGCCTTTCTCAGCCTTAGCCCTCCTGACATTTGGGGTCCAAAGAGTTCTTCCTCGTGCATTGTAAAATGCTCTCTTGGCACAGCCAACCCATGATCCAACAATCGGATCCCATAGAAACTCATCTCATCGTAGCTCGGGGCTGCCCTGATCATGAGGGACGAGAATTCAGGAGCCAACTGTTGGAGGAAATCAAGCGATTGTCTTAGTGTTGTGGCTAAAAATAAGTTCGTGCTGATTGCAAAAATAAAAAAGGTAGGGGATTTGCATCCAAGTAAGCTAGAAAGCTGAGACACCGGAAGAATCCATCTGCATCGTGTGCGATGTGGGTCTTAGGTCCCACTCCTTCGAAAGCAGCCCGACCTCTAAGTTTTCTCCCAATTGAACAAAGCTGTGGTCCTATAAGATGTAAGTGTCCCCAGAAGACCAAAGACAAGGGTTGCCAATTTTAGCAAATAAGAATCCAGGATGCTCAGTTAAATTTGAATTGCAGACCAATTAATAATTTTTTAGTGTAAGTACATCCCGTGTAATTTTACACTACAAAAAAAATTATTTGTTGTTCCGACATTCAGATTAATTGAATGTCCTGTATTTTCTCTGACAACCCTCCCCAAAGACAGGTTGTTAGGATCCTGCCCACTAAAAACAACAGAAGCCCCTCAAGAGGCCACCACACTTCTCAGAACCCAGTCATTAAAAAGAAGACAAAAATATCCCTGCCCCCAGATGCCCAGACGGGGCCCCCACCCAGTCCACCCCTTCCCGCCACCCCCACCGCAGTCACCCTCTCCTGCCCTTTATACCCACTTGGAGAAATTCCACCCACACACAGATGCTTGGAGGGTTAATCCTTCTGCTACCAAGTCACACTTTAACTGTTCCCTCCAGGCCAAGGATTAACGACTGCCCACACAGGGGTCAGGGCGATAGTGGGCCTGAAAGTGAAGCCCCCACCAGATGAGACGGAGCTGCAAGAGACAGTGAGAAACAGAACAAGGAGAGAGAGAGAAGCAAGCAAGGGCGGCCCGGCCAGGCTGCCATCTCCCTCTCAGGGCCAACTCAGATTCAGCTCTGAGAGCAATGCAGCAGCGGGAGCGGCAGCAGCCCCTCTCCTCCCGCAAGGGGACAGCACGCAGACAGACACGCACACGGAGGTCCGGGGACCGGCAGTCCTCGGCCTCCCGCTGCTCGGCGGGCCCTGGCCCTATGGCCTTCAATGACCTCCTGCAGCAATTGGGAGGCTTTGGCCGCTTCCAGCAGATCCAGGTCACTCTGATAGTCCTCCCCATGCTTCTGATGTCTTCCCAAATCACCCTACAGAACTTCACAGCCGCCGTTCCCACCCACCATGGCTTCCCGCCTGCAGACGCCAGCCTCAGCAAGGATGGGGAGCTGGAGGCCTGGCTGCTCCGAGACAGGCAAGGGAGGCCTGAGTCCGGCCTCCGCTTCACCTCTCCACCATGGGGACCGCCCCTTCCCAACGGCACAGACGCCAACGGCACGAGGGCCACAGAGCCCTGCGCCAGTGGCTGGATCTACGACAACAGCTCCTTCCCTTCCACCATCGTGACCGAGGTGAGACTACTGGGGCCTCCTGCCCCACCCCTCCAACTCCTGCATCCCCATCTTACCATCCCCCCACACACAGATGCAGCCCACGTGACCCTGATTCATGTCGATCAGAATGCGGGAAGACCCTGGAGCTAGGAAGAGCTTTGTCCAAAATGTGAGAGAACAGTGGTCGGACTGGGGGGCTCCCTGGTAGAAGAGAAGCGGAAGTCCGTGCAGAAAGCTGCTCTCTGCCCTTCTGCTCCTACCAGAGAGGAACATTCACGGGAGTTTAATATTCTCCTTTGGTTTCCCAGGGGGTGTTCGGGGGGCAATTCCACCGGGGAGGGAGGCAGGGAAGTGGTATACAGAGGAAGGGAGCAAGGAGGCGTGTGGGTAGCTCGTGGACATTCCTAAACAGGGGACTCTGGGCTCCAAGTCCTAGAGACAAAAACAGTTTCCTCATTTCATGTAGAAATAGCTCTCAGCAGCTGGTGGGAATAGATGGAGAGCAGCCAAGGAAAAAGGACGGGAAAGAGAACGGGGTCGTGGGGCCCCTTTCATCTCTCGTGATTTAACGCCCCTCCCCACAAACACACACACACACACACACACACACCCATTTGTAGAGTCACCCCGGCCTGCTGAGCAGTTCGCCGGCTGAATTCCGCACTCTGTACCTGTCACATTCATCATGCTCTCAGCATCCGTTCTAGTCAGTGGTCTTTTGATTCAAGGAAGAGAAACTCTCTCGGATCAGCTCATGGGAAAAGTGGGTGTTACTGCAAGAATACAGAGGTTTCAAAGCATCTAGGGACAGGAAACAAAGCAGGTCCAGGCCTCACGGAGCACAAGAGGCATCGCCATACACTTGCTCCATTCCTGTCTCCTCCTCAAGCCATTTCATCCATGTGCTCACCTTGCCACGTGACCACGAGTCCCCGCTCTGATCCATTGCCTCTCAGATTTAGGGCCTACCACCAACCACAGTGTTTCTGTGTATCTTAATTCGAATTCTTAGAAAAGTCTCTTCTCAGCTCAGTGCAATACATTGATGAGCCTGGCGCCACTCCCACAACTGCGTCAGGTGTCCGCACTTCATCTAGTCACCATGCCAAGGGCAGTAGAGTGGGATCATGTGGCCCCTTGCCCCTTAGTCAGGGCTGTGCAAAGGAGATGCTCTGAGTAGGGGCTGTGGTCAGGCATAGTCCCCAAACTTGCCTGATGCAGCATCTGTCTGAAAGTGATCAGAGTTAAGCCATACTCCCACCAGAGAGACCCAAGACCCAAAGCCGAAGGTGATAAGTATGGTATACCACCTCCCAGGCATGCAGGTATCATATGTCATCTCCCCCATGCATACGTAGTTGGGGGGACTTTCAGCCTCAACCCAAGTTCTGAGACATCCACATCTACCCACCTTAATTTGTATGTTATTGATCCTTCCAATTCTGCTTCCCCATTTCCTTTCTTAAAATTTGACGCTCCGGCCCGCCCTGCCCCGCGGCTGGGCTGGGACGCAGTGGGGTGCATGCCGTCACTGCCGCTGGGCTTAGGAACCGAGACACTACTTGTCCAGGGTGCCAGTGAAACTCGACGTGTACCCTCCCGCGAAGATGGAGGGGCCTTTGTCCGTTTGGGGGGACTACCTGCTCCCAGAACATTTTGGCTTCAGCTTCTATTGCCAATATCGTAAAAAGTTTTCTTGGTCCCATTGGCTTAGTTGGTGGATAAAATGTTGGTGGATGACGTGGGTTATGTGACCGTTACTGATGATGGTGCCACCGTCCTGAAGTTACGGGAGGTAGTAAACATCCTGCAGCTAAAGTTTTCGTGAGCTAGCCCACCTGCACGACAAAGCAGTGGGAGATGGAACTACCTCCGTGGTTATCACTGCAAGAGAACGTCTAAAAAACGCAAACGAGTCACACAGAAAATTCATCCCACATTGGTTATTAGTGGCTATCGACTTGCTTGCAAGGAAGCAGTGCGTTATATCAATGAAAATCTAATCATTAAAACAGTTGATCTTAGAAGAGATTGCTTGATTAATGCTAAGACATCGATGTCACCCACAGTGATCGGAACAAAAGGTGATTTCTTTGCTAATATGATAGTAGATGCTGTATTCCCTATTAAATACACAGATGTAAGAGGCCAGCCTCGCTCTCCAGTCTCTTCCATTAATATTCTGAAGGCTCATGGGAGAAGTCAGATGGAGAATCTGCTCATCGATGGCTATGCACTCAACTGCCTGGTGGGATCCCAAGGCACGCCCAAGAGAACAGTTAATGCAAAAATTGCTTGCCTTGACTTCAGCCTGCAGAAGACAGAAGTGAAACTTGGTGTACAGGTAGTTATTACAGATCCTGAAGCAGTGAACCAGATTAGACAGAGAGAATCAGACGTCACTGAGTTGCAAATCTAGAAGATCCTGGCAACTGCACCAATGTTATTCCAGCCACTGGTAGAATCAATGACATGTGTCTGAAGAATTTTGTGGAGACTAGAGTTATGGCAGTTAGAAGAGTTTTTTAAAAGGGACCTTAAGCGCATTGCTAAAGCTTCTGGAGCAACTATTCTACCAACCTTGACCAATTTAGAAGGCAGAGAAACTTTTGAAGCTTCGATGTTGGGACAAGCAGAAGAGGTGGTGCCGGAGAGAATCTGGGATGATGAACTGATCTTGATCAAAAACACTAAGGCTCGTACATTTGCCTCAATTATCTCACGTGGGGCAAAGGAATTCACGTGTGAGGAGATGGAGCGCTCATTACATGATGCTCTTTGTGTGGTGAAGAGAGTTTTGGAGTCAGATCTGTGGTTCCAGGTGGGGGTGCTGTTTCGGAAGCAGCCCTTTCCATGTACCTCGAAAACTACGCAACCTGCGTGGGGCCTCGGGTACAGATTGCTATCGCAGAGTTTTCAAGATCTCTCTTTATCATTCCTAATACACTGGCAGTTAATGCTGCCCAGGACTCCACTGATCTGGCTGCTAAGTTAAGAGCTTTTCATAATGAGACTCAAGTTAACCCAGAATGCAAAAATGTAAAATGGATTGGTCTTGATCTGGTCAATGATAAACCTCGAGGCAACAAACCCACAGGGGTGTTTGAACCAACCAGAGTTAAAGTTAAGAGTCTGAACTTTGCAACAGAAGCTGCAACTACCATTCTTCAAACTGATAATCTTATTAAACTACATCCCGAAAGCAAAGATAAGCACACAGGTTATGAAGATGGTGTTCACTCAAGAGCCCTTGATGACTGATCAGATTTCTGTTTTATTTATAGCAATGTTAGCTGCAATTGTCTCATACCTTGCATATGACACATTAAAGTACAATGAGCTGTCAAAAAAAATTTTTACACTCTGCTTTCCAAGGTTGACAATACTCCAGGAACTATCAACCTAGCTATTGCTCTTCTGTTCAAAACAGCAGGCAGTTTAATCCAAAAGCTCAGATTTCTTGCCATTTAGAGCAAAGAATCTGGGTAAGCAAACGCCTTGGATTTCCTTCTAAATGAAGACTTGATAGTAATTTCCTCAGCATTTTTGGTCTCAATGACTGACAAGCCCAGATGCCCATTCCCTGAGATATATGGAGATGCCATGAATAATCCAATCCTCTTTCAGCAGACGCTGTGGACAGGACCATTACCCACCACCACACATGGGCACGGCGCTTAGAAGACTTATTTCATAAGCACAGTCAGGACACCTCTTCCTTGGGCCAATAATGGCAAAGGCTATGGCTGCACCAGAAAACACTTCATGAGGATAATGGACAGCTTATATGCACAACCTAATGTGAAGCTGGACCTTCTAAGTTGCGAAGTAAATGAAACAGCTCACGAGTTAACAGGAGCTGCTTAAGCAACAAGCTGAATCGCAACGAAGACACCCCACCCAGGCCACATGGCTGTATCTGGTCACAATGGCACAGGTCACCTGAGAAAGACAAGTCCCAGCTTACCCCTTGGAAGGAACTCCCAAATGGCCCAATATCCCATAGGGATACTTCAGCGCTCTGAATGCAAAGTGAAAAATAAGTAAATGTAATAAGAAAAAGAAGCTGGCTATGAGTTATTTATAATAAAAACCCTGCCTGAGCTCTTCTCCTTATTTTCTTCCAAATTAAAATATCCTTAGCACTAACGAGCAGCTTCCATCTGTACATTAGTCAGGACTCTTGTTTCCAAGTGGCCGTAATTCAACTCAAATTAATTTGAGCATAAAAAGAGTGTGTAAAGGCTCCCATAACCAAACACGAGATGGGCAGAGATGGAGCTGGCTCTAGAGACAATGGGAACCAGGGCCATGGATGTCATCGGGACCTTCACTGGCTCTCATCTCTGCTGTTCTTTGCATGCTGGACATGTCTACTGTGCTACAAGATACTTAATAAGGTGGCCACTGACCATTCTGGGCTCACTCCTAATAACTTCATCACCAGAAAGAAAAAAGGTTTCTATCTCTCAGCTCCGAATTTGAAAAATTCTAGGGAAGACCGATTGGTTGGCTTGGGTCACGTGTTTATCCCTTGGTCCAATGACCGTAGGGCAGGGAGGGCATGGGTTTTTATGAATGACCCAGGCTGAACCTCCTCTTCCTTCACATCCTGCGGATGGTCATTAGTTATCATTTCACCTCTCTACTTTCTGGTCCTGTTTTCTCTTTTTCTCTTTTTCTTTCCCCTGAGGCAAGTCTCATGGAATCTGTCATTTACCATGGTCTTTAAAAAGTTAGCCATGCAGAGCTGTCTTAGGCAGAAATTCTCTTAGTCTCCCTTAAATCCTATTCCTATACTTTGGATTCTGTTAGTAATAAACTAATTCTCTATCTAAGAGGCCCAGGAGCACCCAGAAATATTTGATCCTCCGAGTTTCGGGTGCACATGAAGAGAACACACATGGTGGATAAACCCCATGCGACTGTTGCTTTTGCAGACGACAAGCTCCTTAGAGCAGATCAGGACAGAGAGATTCTTTCCGAGTATTCTGTATCTATTGATCAATTTCTAATCTGGACTATATGTAGATTCCATCACTAGACAGCATACAGATTTGGTTCTCTGTGCACAACTCTGACTTCTCACCTCTTCCCTACATCTTCTTGCTTCTTATCCTTCCATTGCCCGGTTCCTGTCTACAATCTCCTTAACCCACTCACCACGATGTCCCCCACGTACATCCCTACGAGTATATTCCATTCACATCACATTTCCGTTAAAGTACAGTTAACATTCATTCCCAGTCTGACACTGCCCCAGAATCTTTTACAAATAAAAGTTATATCAGACAACACAGAATTTCAGAAGAGCAGTTATTTCAATAAAGCAGCAAAAAGTCCATTGCTCTTTGGAAAAAAGTGTTCAAATGATGACGTCCCAAATTTTACATCATGTGTGTGCATCCATGGGATATTAGAAGTCCCACAGTAATAATTACATTCAAAAATAATTATATTAAAAAAATAGTTGAAAGATGAATTTGTTTGGATATATATTCATACATCTTAGGTGGCATTCCCTAATTGTCCTGGTTATTACAACCCCTTTCCCATTTTTTTTTTTTTTGTTAACAAAAGAAATGACACTTTGAAAATCCACTCAAAACTATACAAAACGTAGCTCTTCATTGTAAAGAAATGCCACATTTACTTATCATTTCAATTTAATCTTAATGGCACATCCATGAGCAGATGATTCTCCTGCAGGCTATAGAGCTATTTTATACCTCCTAGAGAGAAAATACTTTCAAAACGAGACTTTTTTTTTCTTATATTAATTAAAAAGAGCAACAAAATGTAAACTATAAGTTGTACTATCCAATTGCTTTTTATTTCAAGGTTGCAAATAACCACAACCCTCTCAAATTTGCTTATGGAAAGTTAATGAAAGGATACAAGGTATTTCACAGAGCCCAAAGTCAAGAACCTGAGCCCAGTCTTATGAGGAACTGGGATCAAGTAACTGAAGGGAACTGGGGTAACTGGACTCTCCATCTCTACTTCTCTCCATCTCCATCTCTACTCTGGCACTGACTGAGTGCTCACCCGACTTCTCTCTGGCTACTTTACTTCATTCTTCTCCTTCCTCCTGTCTCTTTGTCTCTCTGTCTCTCGCTGTCTCTCTGTCTCTCTGTCTCTGTCTCTCTCTCTCTCTGTCTCTCTTCTCTCTCTATCTCTATCTCTAACTCTTTCTCTCATGTTTCCTCAGCTCCATTTCTACATTGTTCCAAAGCTTGCCCACCCCACCCAACTTTAGGGATCCTTACAAATCTTGCTTCTCTGAGTCACGTTTCTGAATTTGTACTTAAAAGATTCAATTAGCTCAGTCCAGCTCCAGAGTCAAGTTTCTTCAGCTGTGCTCAAGGAGGGATAGAAACAGGAGCCATGAAGAACTGTGAGGATTTAGTGCTCAGAGAAGGGGCATAATCTGAGCAAGCACCATGGAAGCCATCTCTTACAGTTTTGAAATAACTTGAACAATTGTTAGCAGGAAAAGGTTATGAGAAAGATTTTCTGGCAGGGGGAGAGAGGTAGTCATTGTGTGCTCGTCTCAAATCAAGACCCTCAGCCCCACCGGGAGAGAGGGAGTGGGGCTTCCCTGGGGCCAGCCGAGCTCTCCCTGACCCCAGCTCTTCCTTCCCCATGGTGGGACCTCGTGTGCACACACAAGAACTTGCTCCAGTTGAGTCAATTAATTTCGTGGCAGGAATGGTGGTCAGAAGCTTGATATTTGAGACCTTGACGCACAGGTCAGTGGTGGACGAGGCTGGAAGATCAAGGAGCAAAGGCATGGG
>NW_006435764.1:7114099-7129923 GCF_000325575.1 Pteropus alecto
CCAGAGGGAGACACGTGACTAATCCAACAAGCCTGATCACGTCTGCAAAGTCTATAGGAAAAATGCAACGGTCCATCAGTAGTTTCCATGCTGCATTTCATCTCGATTACTCCTCATAGTACCCTCGTGAAGCCACCATGAACGATACTATTATCTGCACTTTACCAATGAGGAAACCGAGGTTCAAGGGTGTTAAATAACTTGTTCAAACTGTCTACAAAAAAAAAAAAAGAAAAAATTATCAGTTATTAATTCTGAGGCAGAGGATTGGAAAGAAGAGAACTTTTCACTTTCCATTACTATATTGTTTGGACTTTTATGATCATTTATTACTTTGATAATTTTTAAAAGTAAATAATGTTTACTTTTCTAAAAAAAAGTACAGTCACACAACTAATAAGTGGCAAAAGCAGGACAGGAGTCCAGATTTCCTGATATCCTAAAAGAAGTCACTTTTCACCACTTCTGCCTTATATGTGATATGTGAGTGTCACAGAAACAAACACAGACCTAAGAATCTGTAAGAGCTAAGAACAAGTTGCAGATCTACCACTAACTGTGTGTCCATAGGAAATCTACGCAACCTCCCTGAGGCTAGTTTTTCCTTCTATTAAACAGGGGCAATGATCCGAACCCCAGAGGGTTATGGTGAAGGTTAAATGTGTACCTGGAACTTCATGTTGGTTATCTTAGCCTTGATTATCTTGCAGGCTGAAGACCGTACACAGATCACGAGGTGGATAATAGATGGCAATTTTCTAGAGAATAAAATTTGCAAATATTATAAATGCCACAGCAGATCAAAGGTACATGAAATCGGCTTTATTCTTCATAAAATATAAACCAAAGTCAGACCCATTTTGCAAAAGCATAAATTGCAAAGCTTTCTCTAAAAAAAAATCGCATAAGCTGAACTCATAGATACAGAGCACAGAGAGGTGGTTGCTTGAGGCGGGGGAAGGAAGTGGGCAAAATGGGCAAAGGGGGTCAGAAGGAGCAAACTTCCAGTTATAAAACAAATAAGTTATTGGATGTGATGCACAGCAGGGTGACTACAGTTATTAATACTGTACTGCATATTTGAAAATTGTTAACAGAGTAGATCTTAAAAGGTCTCATCACAAGAAAAAAATTTAGAAACTATGTATGGTGACAGATGTCAAGGAGACTTACTGTGGTGATTATTTGGCAATATATACAATGATCGAATCATTATATAATGTTATAAGAAACTTATATCATGTCATATGTCATTTATGCCTCAATGAAAAAAATCACAAAAGGCTGTCTCCTAGGAGAGGTCTGACAGGAGTCACCATCAATCAACAGTCAAAGAATCAGAGCAGCAGGTCCTAAACCTTAGGAGCTTGTTAAAAATGTTTCTAGATTACCTTCCTGATAGTCAACAGACCTTGAGTGGGGCTCAGGCATCTAAGTTGTTTCAACACACCCCTGTGATTCTGATGAGAGGGTCTGGGCCCCTCCACGGAACTGTGCTGATGTGTCAGGACCCTGGACAGCGTCAACCCAAGGCTCTGCCTAATGGGGGGTGGGGGCGGACGGGGCGGGCATGCCAGCCCCTTACCTTATTATTCTCCACCTCCTATCTCAGCACCTACCTCAAGGTCACATCTGTTGATTGTCCAGGGCACCACGCGTGAAACAGCCAGGGACACAGAGCAGAGAGGAAGCAATGTGCTCTTCAAACCCAGGTTTTTCTTCTTTCCACAGGCTGGGCTGCTGGAAGCTGCTGATCTGGTCCTACCTGCAGTTAGCGGTGTCAGGGACCTGCACTGCCTTCACACCCAACTTCCCATCCTACCGTGCTTGCTGCTCCCTCTCAAGCATGGCTATTAGTCACCTCAACGGCAACTCCCTGACACTGAGTGAGAGGAGCCCCGGAAGGGCCAGGCTCATGGGGACTCCCAAATCACAAGAGTTCAGTGGACGAGGGGATCTGACAAATTCAGACCTCAGCTCCTTCGCTGAGTACAAAGCTGAGTCCACCTGTCCCAGCATCCCTACCTATCAGGGCCTCTCCTGGGGTAGGCAATTAAGATCCCTACCTATCAGGGCCTCTCCTCGGGTAGAAATTAAGATCATGGCCTCTTTGGTGGCTCTGATCATTTGGGACTGGAATACATGCCAGATATTTGGGAATCACTAAAAAAAATAAATGGAGCAAAGACTTGATAGAGATTGGCTGGAGTTGCACAGAAAGGCCAATTAAACTACGAGCCTTTAATCTAACATTCATTTATTCAACACAAAAGGCACCCGATGTGTATCAGATCCTGCACTGGGAATACAGAAGTGAACAAGTGGACAGTACTCATGAACTCAAAGAACTCAAAGTCTAGCAGGGAAGACTGCCAAGGCGTTACAAATTAATGTGCTAAAGGCTGGGATGAGAGCCATTCTGGGTGATGTGGAAGTTCAGAAGTGGGGTGTTCAATTAGGACTTGGAGACCCAGGAAATCTCCCCCAAAGGAAGTGACATCTAAGCTCAGAACTGAAGGATGAACGAGGCAGAAAGAGAGAGGGAGTAAAGTTCTGGGATAGGGTTCTAGACAAAAATAATAGAATGAACAAGGCCCAAAGGCCAGAAAGTATGACTCACGGGAAGAAATGAAAGCGGTTACAGAATGGTGTGAGGCCAGGACTCATTCATTTCTATTCCCAAGCCAAGCAAAGGGCGTGGCACGGAGTCGGCAACCCTAAATGTTTGTCGAATTAAAATTAGTCGAAGGAAAAGCAGGCAGAATGTCTGGAGGCAGGTCAGAGGAGATTTGAGGGAAGCCAGGAAATATGCATTTGGGGTTGGGGACTCTGAAAGAGGAGCATGCCTGGGAATTCAGAACCTTCCAGCCTGTTTCTTGCTCCGCACACGCGGTGAACCTAGCTGGTGGTCAAACCACCCTTGCCGTATCCTCTGAGGGGCCTGGAGGTGCAGAGCAGGACTGAGCTCGAGAGAGGAGCCTTTCTGGTCTGGTGTGAGAATCCTCGTCCATCTGGAAGTGACTGCCACCCCCATGTACACACATACTCACACCCCCCTGACTGACTGAGCTCATCTCTTCTCTCCAGGCATGGAGTGGCTGCTCATCCATTCCCGGCCATGTCTGGGCCTCTTTTGGATTAATCTTCAGCGTTGGCCAGTTATTCCTGGCTGGCACGGCTTTTCCTGTGCCCCACTGGCGCCACCTGCAGCTGTTGGTCTCTCTGCCCTTCTTTGTCTTCATCTCCTCCAGGTGCGTGGGGCCTAAGGGTAGGGTAGAGGGTTCGCAATAAATCACAGGTGAGCAGAGCATCTCCTAGAACATCCCTTGCCTTCCCTCCAAGGATCAAAGCAGGGCAAAGAAAAAAGAATCAATGCCCAGTTAGATAGATGGGGGAACATCGCGGCCCAGAAAGGGGCAGAATTTGTCCCAGGTCTCCCAAGAAGGCTGGCAATTCTCAGAGTACAACCCAGGGTCTTAACTCTCAGCCTAGAATTCTCCCCGACCCTCCGAGGTAACTTCCTGCTCTAGTCCGTGCCCTTCTCAGGCAGCCACAACTCTATCAATCCAGGCTGAAGTCATCCCCACCCCCACCTCCCACCCACAGGTTCTTTGCTGAGTCTGCCCTCTGGTACCTCTCTTCGAGGAGGCTGGACTTCACCCTAAAGGCCCTCCAGAGAGTGGCCCAGATCAATGGGAAGCAGGAAGAGGGAGCCAAGCTGAGTATGGAGGTGAGAACCCCGGAATCTTGTGCGACACCCCACCAGTGCTCTGCCTGCCCCCACCCTCACCCCTGAAAGCTGTGCTTCCCAGGACAGGGTTGGGAGGAGGGGTCCCTAGGAAAGCCCAGGCCCTGAGCCCCATCTATTCGAGCAGTTGCTCCAGATGAGTCTGCAGAAGAACCTGACCGTGGGCCTGGCCCGGGCTTCAATGTTACAGATGCTGCGCTTCCCTGCTGTTCACCGCCTCTTCCTGTGCCTCATGCCACTGTGGTAGGTCCATCCTCACTCAGGCATGACACAGACAAACTGGTGGACGGATAAGCAGACTGAGAAAACAGGACAGGCTGAGGTGAGAGGCTGAGGGAGGCCCCACAGCAAGCGGCAAAGAGCACAGGCACTCTGGAGGCTCAAGGGGTCCCCACCTCTCTAGGGAAAGCTCAGCTGTCCCTCAAAGTGCCATCTTTCTTGCCCTCCCAAGAGCTCTGAGCTCAGCCAAGTGGCCCAGCTGACTCTGGGGGAGTAAAAAACAGTTACCCCCAGGAGCCCTGAGCTTCTGGCCCTAAGAGCTCTATATATGTGTCATAGGCACTCACATTCCCCCAAAGATGTCTGTATTCTTCTCTTACCATACAACCAATTACCACATATTTAGCACTTATTATCTCACAGTTTCTGTTGGTCAGAAGTTTGGGCAGAGCTCGCCTGAGTCTTCCACTTAGAGCCTCGCAACCCTGAAACCGATGTCAGACATTTGAAGCCTTGCCTTGAGAAGAATCCATTTCTAAGTTCACCCAGGCTGTTGCCTGAACTCCTAGGACAAAGGGCTATGGGTTCTTGTTGGTTGTTGGCTGGAGGTTGTCCTCTGCTTCCGGAGACTGCCCTCAGCGCCTCACATGCCCCCACCCCCAGCATGGCTGCTTCCTTCATCATGCCAGCACAGAGAGTGTCTAGAGTGAGTCTGCTAGCAGGGACCATCCTAGAGCCAGTATGCCACAATGTCTTCCCAAATGTTGTGTGATGTGTCCCTGGCAATGGAGTCATTTGCAGCTGATAAAGGTACAGCCATGGTCTCATTGATTTGCATATTTCCATAATACCTCTGAAGGAAAACTTAATGGTAATCCATATTTACAAAGTAATGAGGCAGTAAGGATAAGCAAACAAAAATTTTGTTTTATAATTTCCTAATTCTGTATTTCAGAAATTATCACTATTAACATACTGGTATATGATCATCCAGACTTTTCCTGTTTTCACGTATATGAAACACACAAACACACAGTAATTTATGTCACATGTAGTGACAAAAATGCAGTCATACTCTTCCTGCAGTTCTAGGATATTTTTGTCCTTACTGTATCATAAACATCTTTCTATATCAATAAATGTAGACCTACAGAGCTCACCCTGTATTCTTGTAATTCCCCCCTCCGAATGGGCTCCATTCTCTTTGGAATGAGCAGCAAGGGGCAGCAGGTTGTCACAGTGACTCGCAACTCACGCCACCTTCTGAAAGGCATCAGAAAAATGAGGCTCCACCCTGTTTCCAATCCAAGTTATCTTCATGCAACGGTACTGAGAGATATGAGAGGCAGAGCAATTCACAGGCATGTAGTTTGTTTGTGCTGCTGACTCCCACGGCAGCAGCAAAAATAACAGGCAGACACTAGAAGTTCTGGGGCACACAGGTTAAGTTTATTCCTTTCATCCACCCCTCAAGCCCTCCACTATACTATTTGATTCCTGTCCTCCACACAAAGACCTCCCAAACTCCACCTCTTTCTCATCCCTTCTCCCTTCTCTTCCAGACACACACACTCACGCACACATTAAGAAGCACTGTCTCTTCCTCTTTACCATTTACTGTCTCCAAGCATCTTGCTCCCCAGGTTTTTCTGCCTGATGTTAACGGAGGTGGTTATGTTTATCCAATTGTACTGACTGAATGTCTTCTCTTTCTAACAACAAAATGCCCTACACAAAATATTGCCAAACAGGAAAGACCACACATAGAATCTCTTATGAACATTTACTGTATAGATTACCTTTCTTGGCAGTTTCTCCCTATGTTATTATAATAAATTTTCCCCCACTGCCATCAGAATTCCATTTTTAAAGATGACATAGCAGTCCATAATTTTGTCATTTATTTTTACCATTATCCGTGGTGGACACATAGGTTCTTTCCAGCTCTTCCTAATTATAAGCAAGGCTGTCACAATTATCCATAAGCATGTATCCCTTTGCATCTGTCTTACACCCCTTGGGATTAACCTTAAAAGTGTGTTTCCTGGGCCAAAGGTATGAAAAAGTGTGTTTCCTGGGCCAAAGGCTTTTCACAGATATTGCCAACTGTCTTCTGAAAAGACCATGTACGTAAAGCAGCCCTTAAATGCCGAAGGAGCCAAGAGGCCAGAGAACACGCAGGCAAGTCCAGCTTATCCATATAGAGCATTTAAACAGGGAACTTATTCCAGAGACGCAGTCCTGGGAGGCAACAGGACAAAAATGGATCCCCACACCGTTCACGCCCATACTTCCAGTTTTATATCTCTGTAAGAAATGGACCTAGGACTCGAAAAGGAATGCAGGGGCAGTCGGCAGGGGGTGCACAAAGGGCCAGGTCCCAGGGGCTCTGGCACCAGGGCAAGTTAAAAAATAGCTAACACAGAGGGCACCTTACCCCAGAGTTTGCAATTAAGCCTCAGCCTCTGCACATTCCAGAGTCCACTCAGGGGAAAGAGGAAAGGTTTCAAAGGGGTTTTAGTTTTGAAATGGAGTCGGCTTTATCTGCACACCAACCTACTCTTCAGTAAAGCAGTATTTTACAAAAGCGTTTCAGATACCCTCATCGACACTGAGTACTATCACTCTGAGAAGCAGAAATTAGAATCTTGTTTTTCAGTTCACATTTATTTGATTCTGGAGGAAGTTGAACATGTTCTTCATGCGATTTTGATCTATTCACAATTTTTTTTGTAAACTCTCTATTCATATCCCTTTCCCATTTTTTCCTTTTTATTGACCCTCTTTTACATTAAAGCTACTTATTACCGGATACAATCAATACTCTTTGCATTTTAAAATGTCTTTTAAGTTTATCATTCTTTAAAAATAGAGAACTTTTATTGCTTTGTATAAACCCATCTACCCATTTTTTTTTAATTCAGATTACATTTAGGTTACTCTCTTCCTGACCATAAAACTATTCACCTAGATTTTCTTGAAGCATGTTTATATTTGTTTAGGCTTTTACATTTTATGATAATCCACCTGAAATTCAGTTGAACATAAGGTAGAAAGTCGGATTCTATTTTTTTTCTAGATTAGTTAATTATACCAAAGCCATGAAATGAATGGTCAGTCCTTCCTCCGCCGGTTGCTATGAGACACCATCATTATCACATACTGTTTCTGGACAATTTGGTCTCAGCGACTTATCTATCTATTCTGGTGCCAATACTATTTTGTTTAATTCTTAATTCTAGTGTGGCTCATGTATGATTGTCTTCTGTGGACAGCTTCTCACGGTGCCCTTCACCAACCTTGAGGCAAAATTCAGCACTTTATCAACCTCTCTAAGGAACAAGACTGCCCCACAAAGTGCCACTAAACACTGTGAATTTTATGAAAACTCAATAGGGAGATGGAAGAGATGCTCGTATCACATACCACACGGTCAAAAAACTTAAAGGCATTTCTGTTCTCTCTCAGACCCATCATCGGCTAAAGCCATTCATTCTTCCCCTCTCTTTCTCCTGACCCTCCCTCCACATACCATCTAAAATCTCCTCCTAAGAATTCATCTCCGGCTGTAAATTTGTATACATCACACAGCAAAGCAAAACTCCTGCCATTGAATAAATCTCCTTTTCTCAGAATTCATCAGTTGTCACTTGAGCATCCCTAGAAAGTGAGGTCTCTCACAAACACTCTTTTTTAGTGTAATCAACTGATCAAAGCATGCACTTATCAAAAGCTGAACTCTTCCAGCAGGGAATCGGTGGTGAGGGGACAGACCTATTGCAAAGTAAAAGAATATTATTTTCTCCTAGATGATTTTAAAATATAGTCTAATATATGATAGATAACATTGCCTTTTAGAATTAAGGGAAGACTTTCTTATCTATATTCAAAAGAGAAAAAAAAAAAAACTCACCGGGCTGATGTAAGAATAGATAGGAGAGAAATTTGCCAGCTGCACCTGCTAGACAGATGTAGCATGGCTATTACTCAAAGCATACCCCCTCTGCTTCTGCCCTAGGTCCGCACTCTTGTTCAGCTTCTATGGTTTAGTCATGAGTCTGTAAAGTTTCGGAATCGACATCTACCTGATGCAGGTGCTCTTCACCATCGTAGACCCCTTATTTTATTTCCCAGGCTTTCTGCTCATCAGATCACTGGGCCGCAGGCTCACCCAGATGGCCTCCTTGCTGCTCTCAGGAATCTGCATTCTGGCCTGTACAATGGTACCCTTGGGTGAGCACATGCCCTGTCCTGGTCCTTTCCCAGATCCAGACCCTGACCCGGCTCAAGCCAGCTACCTAGAAGGGTAGGAAAGATCCGAGGCTCCTCCCAGTCTTTCCTAAGATCCTGTCACCACCTTCCTTTCCTTCCAGACCAATCATTCCTTCACATCACGATGGCCATGTTAGGAAAAGGCTGCCTGACTAGCTCTTTGAATTTCATCCTTCCATATACAGGGGAGCTATATCCCACAGTAATGCGGTGAGTGGGGTATAGGGGAGGGGTTCTGGGATGGGACAATCGGGCCCTAGAACCAGAATCTTTCCAGTCATAAATGGCACAAAGGTCAATCAGTTATTCTGCAAGGCAAGAAAAGAGGACAAAAACATACAGAAATTAGGACAAATTAAAAACAAAAGGTCAGGTGGTAGCAACAACTCCAAATATATCAGTCACCACAATAAGTGTACATGGATTAACTTACCGGTTAAAAGGCAGAGATATTCCAAGGTGAGTTTTTCAATCTAGTTTATACAGTTTATAAAAGACCCGCCTAAAATGTCAGCACATGGAAATGGTAAATTAAAAAAGGTATATCGGGCAAATATTACCCAGAAGAAAGTTAGATAGATATACTAACGGAAGTCAAAATACACTTTAAGACCAAAAAAAGTAATTTTTAAGAATATGGCTCTGGTATATAAGGTAACTGGTCCAAATGAAAAACACAGATAAAAACAAAAATAGTACCAGAAATAAAGTAAATAGAAACAAAGATATAAAAGAGAGCTTCATTGAAACAAAAAGTTGATCTTTGAAAAATCAGTGAAATGAACAAATCCCTGGTAACAATAATCGAAAGATAAATAAATGACCAAAGATATGAATATTAGAAATAAAAATGAAACCAAACTACAGATCTAGAGTAACTATAAACAATGTAAAAAAAAAAATCAATGAACAAATCTAAGCTGATAAATTTAAAATTTATATACAATTGACAAATTTCTTAAAAAGATAATATAGGAAAATTAATTCTAGAATGAATTAAAAGTCTGAATAGTAAACTTCAAAATATTGCCTCAAAGAAAACACCAGGCCCAGATAATAATACAAGTGAGTTCTGCCACACTTCTAAGAAACAAATCTTCCAATATTATATAAACGCTTCCCCAAAAAAAAGAAAAAGAGGGAGCAATCTCAAATTAATTCTATGAGGACAGCTGATACTGAAACCAAACTGTGAATTAAGGATTACAGGCCAATATCACTCATAAAAAGATACAAAAATCCTAAACAAAATATTAGAAAAATGAATCCAGTGATGTTTAAAAAGGATAATGCATTATGACCAAGGAGAGTTAATCTCAGGAAAACAAAGGTGGTTTAACATTAGGAAATATATTAATATCACCACATTAATAGATTATTATCCCACTAAAAGCAGAAAAATCTTTAATAAAAATTAACACCCATTAAAAATAGTCTTAGTAAAACAGTAATAGAAGGAATTTTAACTTGATATGGAACATCTACCAAAAATCCAAAGCAAATATTATTCTAAATGGTGAAACATTAGAAGCATTCCCTTTAAACTTGGAAACAAGATGAACATGCCTGCTGTCTCCTATTCTACATTATCCAAGAGAATGTGGCCCATGCCCAGGATAAGAATAACAAATAACAGAACAGGACCAGAAAGGAAAAATCAAAACCATCACTATTTACAGAGAATATAATTGTCTACATAAAAATTTTAAACCATAGAAATAATAAAGTTTGCAAGGTGGCTGGATACAAGGTCGATAAATCAAAATTAATTGCATTTTCTACTCTGATAAAAAAAATAGTTAAAAAGTTTAAATTTTAAAAAATTCCTATATAAAGAAAAATTTTAATTGTATTGAAAGGTATTAAAGAGAACTGAAATGTGCTATGTACATAAATAAGAAATCTCATAATATATCAACTCGTAATGGACATAATTGACATAAATGTCAATGATTCCAAAATTGACTTATAAAATCAATGCAAGACTCATCAAAATCACAATGGATTTTTTTTTAACTGGCAAAAAATCGTTAAATGTGTATAAAAGTGTTATGGGCCAAGTATAACTAAGGTACTTTTTTTAAAAGAACAAGGTGGAAGGATTCGCCCTACCAGAATTGAGCACATATTATAAACTCATATAATAGAATTGTAGTAATTAAGACAGTGGATGATGGAGCGGGAAAAAACAAATTGGCCAGTGGAAAAGTAGCAAGCCCAGAAACTGACCCACGCATAGGAGAAAAACCGCAGAGGAAGCAGACGGCTGGATAAAACATGGACTAGTCAATAAATAGTACGAGGACATCTACTCACTCATATGAGAAATAAATAAAATGCAATCCATATTGCAACCTTAAACGAAAATTAATTTCTGCTGCGGTAGGAAGGATTCCTTAAGACATAAAAAGTGTTAGCCAAAAAAGAACTACCAATAAATTTTTCTACTTTGATTTTTTTAGAATTTTGTCCATCTGTTACACTATAAAAAAGGTGAAAGGAGTGTTTATAAACCACTTCCGGAAGTCGATTAGAAATAAAAGGACTTCTATTTCCATTAAAATAACAAAATAACACTGAAAATAACCCCCCAAAAAGTATTAAGTATTTTTAAATATTCTTAAAAACATCAAAGAGCTGGAATAAGAGTAAGGGAAAATGAGGCCAATTGTCTAAAGGAAACCAGGGACCCAGACAGGTAAGCAGAGCACCTGAGCATCAAAACAAACTCTGTACCTAGTGGGGAAAGTAATGTGTGTTCTCTTTGACTTTAGAGTCAATTGTTTAACACGGTAGCAGGAGTCCTGGCCACTATCGCTCTACAAGAAAAGAAAAAGAAATAAGAAATTTAAAAGAGAGATGTTTAAAATGTCATTCTTTGGAGAGATTATTATCACCTACCTAGAAAAACCAATAAAATCAATAAACAATTAAAATTAATAAGAGAGTTCATCAAGGATTATGGATACAAAATCAAATTACCAAAATATCAATAGCAATAACCTAGAAGCTGTAACCTAGAAGCAACGATCTAGAGAAATAATCAAGAAAATCTTTGGATATTAAGATACTATTCAAAATAACACCAAAAGCTAGATCCTATTAAGGAATTAACTAACATAGGACACCCAAGACTTCCATGAAGAAAATTTCTGAAACTCTTTTAAGATCACGAAGATTATCTTAGTAAATGGACATTCCACACTCTCGTTCAGAATGATGTATTATAAAGATGTCCATCCTCCCTAAGTTAATAGAAATTTATAGAAATTCGATGAGATCTAATCAGAATTTCAGTTAGATTATTGTTTAAAAACTGCAAAAACTTACTCTAAAATTTATATGGAAGAAAAAAAGATCACAATTGCTAAGCCAATTTCGAAGCAGAAAAGCAAAGAGAAAAGGCTCACTCTACCATTTGTTAAGACCTACAACAAAGCCATGGTATGTCTATGGCTTTGTTGGCACAAGAAGAAACAAACAGAATGCAAGAGAGCCTTGAAGTCAGAGAGAGAGGAGACAGACAGACAGACAGACAGACAGAGACAGAGACAGAGAGGCAGAGAGAGAGAAAGCAACTACATCAATTCGACTATACCAAAAAGGACTTCTGCTTATTTAAGGACACAATGGACAAATTTAAAAGACAGATAACGGATTGGGTGGGGGGAGATATTTGCAACATTTAACACTGACAATTGATTGACTTGTCAGTGATGGGTAATAGTGATAAAGAGGAAGAAACGATTAAGGGGGGGAAGGAGGGCATTGCAAGAAAAATAAGAGAGGGTCATGAACTGAGGATTATCATACTCAACCCTCTGCCCCTGAGGTTAAAAAAATAGTGAAGGAGATAGTAACTGAGTAGCTACTTCAGACAGGATGTTCAGAGTCATCAGGGAGGTCTCCTCGGTAAGAATCAAAGATAGACGTTAAGTCCAAAAGCCCAAACGAGAAAACAAATGGACGAGGCACAAGATAAGAACTGAGGTAGGCAGGGAGGACCGATCATGTAGGGATTTACAAGGAGGTCGGATTGTATTCTAGTACAATTACTAGAGACATTACTCAATGGTTTTAAGCAGAGTGCGAAATGATCTGAGTTACGGTTTTAAAAGAGCACTTTGGCTTCCTCGTACAGAACAAGCTGGGGATAGAGGGCCAGGGTCAACAATAGAAATGGGAAGACCAGTCAAGAGCTACTAATGGTCCCAAAGTGCTGCAGTATGAGTACCACGGTACTGCAGTATTAGTACCGCAATACTGCAATAGCAAGAAATGAAAATGGCGTGGCGTGAAATGGTGCTCAGTGGTTGTGAAGATGGGGTAAAGGGTACTGACTCTAAATGTGTTTTGGAAGGAAGAGCCATCCAAATTCGTATTTTGGATGTGAGAAAATAAGGGAACAGGAGGCATCAAGGATAATTACCAGATACTTGAACTTGAGCAACTGGGTGGTTAGAAGTGCCCTGTACTGGGATAGGGAAATCTGGGGGAGGAGCAGACTTGGAAGTAGAAATGAAGAGTTCTTCACCCACATAAAATTTGACCTTTTAGACACCCAAATGAAGATGTTAAGTAGGAAGTTGGATATAGATAGTCTGGGGCTCAGGGGAGAGGTTGGTTGGGGACTTATTCACAGTCACACAGCAGGTTCAAAAGGGACTAGAACTCAGGTTTCCTGGTTCCAAAACTATTTGCTTCTGTGTCCTTTTTAGCTAAGATAAGTGCAAGCATTTGGCACTGTAGGGAGTGTGCAAAGAGGCAGCACCGGTGGCAGGCAGTTAGGGCACCTGCAGGCCCCACTGGCCTCACCAAGGTTCTTCTCCTCCCCACAGGCAGAGGGGTGTGAGCCTGACAGCAACCGTGGCCCACACAGGCAGTATGATAACCCCGCTGGTGGGCCTAGCCACTGAGTTCTCCCCGTCCCTGCCTCTCTTCATCTATGGAGCAGAGCCTGTGGCTGCCCGCACCTTCACTGTCTTCCTGCCAGAGACCCTGGGCCAGCCACTGCCCAATTCAGGACCTGGAGAGAAGGTGGGCTGCACCCTCCCATGCCCTCCCCACCCTCAGGGCAATAAACAGTACACAGCTCCTTGATCCAGCCCCATCTGAAAAAAAAGGCCAAACCCAGGAGAGAGCAGAGACTTACCTAACTAAGGTCATTCAGCGGGACTCTGGCAAAGCCAAGGCCTGAATCCAGGACTCTGGTCTCTTGAGTCTCCTGGGTCCTGTTCTCACAGAAAGGCTGTGGAATCCCTTCTGGGACCCTCGGCTCTTGAAAACAATGAGAACTTTGGACATAAACTGACACAGCTGAGCACAGACACCTAAAAAGAATCCCCAACTCTACTCTCAAACCCTGCTTCCCCTTCCCGCATAGGGGGAAAAAGAAATTGGAACAGAAGCAGCAGGAGCAGCAGATGGTCCCACTCCAGCCCTCCTGAGGACTGAGAAGGGGCAGAGAGTGGAGGAAGGAGCCCTGCCCGCCCTGGATATCCACACTAAGAGCGGGAATGGAGAAATGGTGGCCAGGAGGGCAGGAGGCACCTCTACTGGACCTGTGACTTCAGAGAAACACTTCCCCTGGGCCCCCCACACCTAGCCGGGCTCACTCATTGAACGTAACTTCTCCCACTGTTCCCCTCTGGCCCACACAGGCCACTCCACATCAGCTTATCCTCGGTTCAAAAAATCATGCAGTGATCACCTACATAGAAAACCCAGTGGAATCTTCAAATGCTACTACCACTAAAACATGAGTGTGGCAAGGTCGTGAGTTAAGAGATCAATATTTTCAAAGAATTGCATTTCTATACACTAGCAATAAGCAACTGGAAATCAAAAATTTAAAGACAATACCATTTACAGTAGCATCAAAAAAATTGAAATATATGGAGACGATAAAAAAGATCAGTGATCGCCAGAGGTTCAGAGGGAGCGAAGATGGATGAATAGTTGGAACACGGGATTTTTAGGGCAAACTATTCCGTATGATACTATGTCATTATGCACGTTGAAACCCTCAATAAACTATAAGGTAGGTATTCGTATTATCCTCAGGCTGGGGAAGATTACGAGACACAGTTAAGAAATAATGGAGCCTACACTTGAATCCAGGTAGTAGACTTGACAGCAGAATTCATGCATGTGTGTACACACACACACACACACACACACACACACACACTGTGCTCCTACCTTGCTCCCTACTTTTCTCAAACCTTATGCATCTTGCTCCTCCAACATCACTTCCAGAGACAGGCACACATTGCCCCAGCCCCAGAGGGGAGGCAAGAGGACCAGCATGACTTGCACGGGCTCCGCAGGGCTGAGGGCAAACATGCCACCACACACCCAATGCGCAGGTACCCGCCAGAATCTCATTGGTTGTGGTCTCTGTTTCTAGACCTGCCCTTCTTTCCTGCCCTGACCCAGCGGATATTTAGCCTTAGCCCTGCCCCCCACCCTTACCTGGCCCTGCCCTCGATTCTACCAGCCCCTCTTCAAAGACCATCGGAGCTGGGAGAGTCCTTGGGGACCATCTAGTCCGTCTTCATCTCTCTCCTCACTTCATTTACGGAAGAGTAGACTGAGGCTGGGAGTGAGGCTATGGCTCCTTCTCTCCCACAAGGTTCTAGACTGCGCCTCCAGCATGACTCAAACAGTCCAGTGCCCTGACATACTAGATAACTTCTGGAACCAGAGCATCCTCCCCAGGCCAGGCCTACACTCTCCCCATGGGAGCCGGTTCTCACTGACCATCCCTCTCTCTTTCTGCACCTTTTTTCCTATTTCAGAAATTCACGGGCTCTGGTCCACCCTGGTACTTTTCCCAGGATCACCTTGTCTCACCTAGCTCATCAACCCCCTGGCTTCTGGGCTCTGGTGTCCCCTGTTCCCTTCCCAGTGCCCAGCACAGTGCGGGTGTTGCTTAGGCTGGGGCTGCGTTATCAATCTGGAGGAAGCAGGACATACGACAGGCTGCACTGTGTGGTTTCTAAACAGTGACTACTGGTTGAAAACCCTGGGGGCCTATGCTTGGATCGTGGGGCAAGGGAGCAAAGGATCTCCACGAGGATGATTGAGCCGGGACTGGGCTTTCATCCCTGTCTTCCTGCATCCCAGGTGGTTTGCAGAGTCACCTCACTGGCTGTTGGGGGCGGAAAATCTAGAGCAGGCCTGGCGCGTGAGAGGTCCGCAGGCCTGGGAGGAAAACATAGAGATACATACTCATCCCAGAAGTAAAGCAGCTTGAGGCCCAAGCAGGGCTGCTTGCTTCCCACGGTCTGGAACCCAGACCCGGCCTGGCTTCCCACCTCCCTCTCTGCATTGGCGCCATTTTCTGTTGGGAGGTCGCCCCACAGGAAAGGGCTTCCCTCCCTCTAATATTGCTCCCAACTCTTCCCTTTCTGAGCCTCTGGTCCTCTGTGGAAAGCGGAGGAAGGGCAGGGAAGGTTGGCCCCATGCTCCCTATCCCCGCGGGCTGGGCACGGTCCCATCTCTGACTCCTCAGAAGGCTCCAGCTTCACACAAAGCCCTGATGCCCCCAGCGAGAGGCCTTGCAAGCCGCAGGCCCCGCCCC
>NW_006435764.1:7130010-7134714 GCF_000325575.1 Pteropus alecto
CACCCACCCCCGGCCTCAGCCGCGGAGCCCCGGCCCTAACTCGATTGTGCCTGTTAATCAAGCGAGTGCCTGCGGGTGGGGTAAACAGGCGGCCTCTGAGGTCTGCTCAAACTCCTCAGTCCCTGCCCTGGTCAGGCCTCCTACAGCGTCGGGGCCCGCAGGAGGCGCCAAGGGGGCGGGGGAGGGAGGCCTTAGACCCTGGCAGAAAGGCCGATTACCTCCACAGTCCAGGGATGGGGAGGGAGGCAGGGAAGGCGATGTGGCTATATCTATGTCGACATTGGAGGGACCTTTAGGACAGGGGCAAACGCAGCGATCAGAAGTCGACGTGCCTGTCACCCACTAGCGGTGCGACCCTTGGACAAATTACTGAACCTCCCAGGGCCTCATCTATACAATGAAGATAATAATTCTTCCTACTTCATGGGTTTATAACAAAAATTAAATTCGTTAAGACATAAAACACTGAGAACAGTGTCGACACATAGTTGGGCTATGTGTTTGTTAAGTAAATGGACCGCGGAAGGAAGGGCTGAGGGTGACACTGGCCTAGCGAATTCCCAGGACACCCCCTCTGTGTCCTAAATGACCCAGAGGATTTTCAGCTCGGTGGCTCCAAGCTGGGGGCAAAACCTACAAACCGTGAAGGAGTGAAGAGGGTTGACCCTAACCTCTCTGGGCTTCAGTTTTCTGTCTGTAAAGTGGACATCACAATTATGCCTACATCATGATTAAATGAGAACGTGCACGAAAAGCGCTTATGAATGTTGGATGCGGTAGCCGGGAGGAAGCGCTCAGTGACAGGGACCCTGCTCCTATTCCTACTGGAAGTAAAATCTGCACTTACGTGGGAGAAGTAAGATCTTACCCACCCCCGCCAACAAGGCCTGTACTCAGGGCTTGAAGGAGGAATGTGTACTATTTATTATTATTATTATTATTATTATTATTCTTGACAGAAGTAAATGTCAAAGAAATCACACTGTGAAATGCAGCAGAACAGCTGTCACTAGACTGTGTGCTTCATGCCTTTCCCCCAGTATCAGGGAGGGGTTATAGGGCACTTGTCACCAGGCTCACCCGGCCTCTCGCTACGCCCCTTTGGGCACCGAGCTGAGCTGACCGCTAGGGGGCGCGGCAGGCTGCGCGGAGGGCCTGGGTACCACTGCAGCGACCCCGGACAGCCCCGGGACCACCCAGAGCAGAGGCTGGGAGGTTCGCGACTCCGCAGTCGCGAAGGGTGAGCAGCAGCTCCCCGCTCACCCATGGACTTGCTGAGCCCGGCGGGGGCGAGGGTCTAGCCGAGAGGTGGGTAGGAGAGCGAGGGAGAGAGCTTAGGTTCCAATCACCCGGCGGAGCCCACTCTTCGCCATCGTGGGTTTGGAGCTTCGGTCTCCATCTTGGTAGGGACACGAGGACAAGGCGTACACGCCCACGGGAGTCGGGGGAGGGATATTATGAGGAAAAGAAGCAAATTGAGAGGGGCCGGGGACAGGAAAGGAGATCTCGAAATCGGTTCTGCCTAACCGGGTCACTCCCTGGGCGCGCAGACTCTGCGGTGGAGATGGAGGGTTAGGGAGAAGCCTTGGGAATGCGGCCCTTAGGTGCTCGCTCCCGCCCCAAGTTCCCGCCCGAAGCTTCCCCACGACTTCTTTCCAGCGGTCTCGCGTCGGCACTAGCCCTGGGCCCGGGCGCGTGTGCCATGTGGCGGAAAACTCGGGGGCCTGATGTTCACTGACCAAGCAAAGCAAAGTCGACGCCGTTTCGGGCTGTTTTGGGCCATAGAGATCTGAGTGGGAAGCACTAGTCTCCAGAGCGCGTGGAAAAGCTCCCCTCTCCTCGTCGCGGCCGGACATCCACGGTGCGTCCGACTCCTAGGCGGCCGCCAGCGACCTCAGAGGCGGGACAGGGAACGTTGGGGGGCGCCCTGTGGGAACGCGGCTCCACGTTGCGGCCGGTCCCACTAAGAATCAGACTCTTCCAGGACGCGTCGCCTGTTCCCGGCATTCATCACCCTCGCTCCACCTCCGGCGCCCGGGAGCTCAGCCGCGTCGCCTGAGAGGCTGTAAGGACCCGGGAGCGCTCCGCTCAGGTCCCGGCCCCTTGAGGCGCCACGTTCTGGGCCGCCCCAACGCCCCATGTCTTCGGGAGCTGACCCGGAGGCTCCGGGGCGCGGGAGCGGGACTGCTACCCGGCCCTCCCCCTGGCCCCCGCTCCCAGCGAGAGCCCCGCCGGGGAGGGGAAGCGCCCGGTACGTAGAGGGAGATCGTTTCTACGCGGCCTGGACCTCGGAACCAGACTCGGAAAACCCGATTCCCTGTCTCAAGATGATGCCTTTGTTGGGACCACTTTCGGCCCAGCCTTCCGTCGGTGGGGACCCCGGGGATCCTTACTAGGCCCACTGTATCTGAGGCCCCAACCTGGATTTTTAGCTTCTTTTTTAAATCTGGGGATTTGTCTCTCCCGGAGTCCCCGCCGTCAGGGTGGGGGAGCGAGGCTGAGGGCCTAAAGCAATGGGGGCGTGGGGGCAAGGCGTGGCCCTCAGGACGCCCAGCTGCCTCCCTCGCGGGCTCCGAGTGGAGGTCACCTAGATGACATGACGGGGGGGGGCATGGGGGCGGGGACAGCAACACACGCCCCCTCCCGAGGAGCTGAGGACCAACCTGTTCGGCTTCAGAGGTCTGGCGGGGACAAGAGAATGACCCACTTCGGCCTCCACGCAGGACTGAGAACCTGGCTTGAATCTTCTGACTTGGGTCAAACCGAGGATGAGGGTTTGAATGGCATGAGAGTGCGTTCACTTCCTTCCCCCACCCCCTCGCGACCTTCAGTCAGGATCCCCGCCTTTTAAAAATACTGTGCCACGTGTCTCTGCCGTCCTGGCACTGCAGCCTGCACCCTCTCACCCCGACCCCAGCCCCAGGCCGTCGCAGGGCACACCGACCACACCCTGCGCCAAGCCCGTGAGATGTGCGCCGCCTGTAAATGTACTCATCTGTGAAATGGGAATAATAATCGAACCTCCCTCAGTGAGTTGTGGGAAACAAACCAGTTCATGTGTGTAGAGCGCTTAGCAGCGCCTGGCACACAGTAGGTGCTCAATGCGAGTTAGAAATAACAACAACAATGGCTTTCACTTGTAGCGAACGCCAGTGCCACGCTCAACCTGCAACTAATGGTCAAACAGCGCCGTCAAGGAGGTGTTTCTAACTTCCAGGACGCTGATGAAGAAACTGAGACCTAGAGACTTAGGGGCACTAACTTGCCCAGGGCGGTCTGTCTGGGAAGAGGCTAAACTGGATTCACACCCAGAACAGGGCAGCTTCTCCCTTCATCCACGGTGGAGAGGCTGAGAGGGAAACCCAGCCACGTGAGAGCGACCCCGTGCTCCCTCGGTGGCCTGTAGAAGCGAACCCTCGACCAAGAGATCAAAGATAGCAACCGTCAGGAGCCGGGACCCAGGTGTCCCGAGCCAGCCCGGGTCTCACCCTGCCAGAGAGAAGATAAAACTGGCTGAGGTCAGGCAGCTGCGGGTCGCGCGGGGCCGGGGGGGAGGGTGCCGGACCCCCACGTGCGCCGCCTGCCGCTGCTTTGCGAAGCCCTTTGTCGCGAGCAGCCGCGTTCGTGCCGCACTCGGCAGCTTAAAATAAAGACAATGTTCCCAGCCTCCCTGTGGCTAAATCCGGCGCGGGTGCGGGGGCGGTGAGAGAGCCGGGTGGGAGAGCTTCTCCCGGCCCTGCCTCCCTTCTCCCTTCCTGCCTCAGTTTCCCCATCCGGTCATGGGACCTAGCCATGAAGACCTGGGCAGAGAAGAGTCATACAGAGGGACCGGTGGGGGGGGGGGCGGGCATCCCCCTACCTCCTCGGCTGAACAGACTGAAAGAGGAAACCGCTTGGGACACAGAAGGGCGCTCTAGAGAAGGCAGGGGGAAGCTGGACACCCTCCTCTCCCGCCTACAAAATAAGTGTTTTTATTTCTAAAGGGACGTGTGCAGAGGCGGTGGGAGAGAAAAGGGAGACCAAGGAGATTGGGGGGAGGGGGCAAGGAGAGAGCCTGATTCAGACTCGGAAATGAATGTTGTGCGCGGAGGCCTAACACCCCCACACTCAGCCACGTGTACGCGCACAAGTGCACGCAGCCCCACCGCGCGCACGAGCTGCAGCAGCAAACCAGGACCGCCCAGCAGGGGGCAGCCCGAGTCCGCGCCCATGCGCGGGGACTGGGCAAGTTCTGACCCACCCCTGGTCCCGCTGGCTGACCCCGGGGTGGAAATCGGGTTCGCCGATTCCTCTCCAAGCGGCAGTGTCTCCTCAGCCTCAGAAGGGAGGTGGACTGCGTGCTCGCTCTAGCCTCTGCTGGCTTTGAGAAGCAGAGATGCCCCCACCTGTATCTCGCGCCCACCACTGGCGTCCTATGACTGTTGGCCAAGCCCCGGGGACTCGCTTCTGCTCCACCTGGCTCCACTAGCAACTGGGCTCCAGCATGAGGGAGCCCCAGGTTTCCCTCCGCATTGAGAGGGGTGCTTGGTGAGTCAGGTCCTGACCCCGTGACTCCAGAGCCCTGGGCTTAGAGTTAGCGGACCTGAGTCCAAACACTTGCCCAGCACATATTAGTCACATCTCTGCTCTTCAGTTTTCTCATCCACGAAATGGGGATAATAGATGATCCTGGTCCTTCCTACCTCCCACCCCAGGCCTTCAGCA
>NW_006435764.1:7134808-7135972 GCF_000325575.1 Pteropus alecto
CCTCCCCATCTCTCTCTCCTCTGTGGTCAGCTCCCCAGGAGGTCTCTAGAGCCAGGTGAAGGCGGCACAAGGCCCAGGTCTCTATGGCAAAGGGCCCCCAGAGGCTCTATCTCTGAGGAAACTCCACATATAAACCCAAACCAGCCTGGGGGGTGGGGTGCAGGCCAAGCAGTAGAGCTAAGGGAGGTGGAGGGGAAGGGCAGGTTCATGACTTCCTAGGTACACACCTGTAAGCCCTGAGTGGGTGTCAGGGGAGACAGAGTTTGACAAGCTGGGAGGAGAGCTGTCTGTCTGCCTGTCTGTCTGTCTTCCAAGTGGAAGCTGGGGGTGGAGCAGGCAGGGAGATAAAGGCTGCCTCACTTGTCAGAATTAGCAAGTTCCACAGTTGGGCAACACTCAGACACACACCAAATACAGACACACACATCCTGGCTCCGACCAACAGGGTGACACCTGCATTTCCACAGGCTGCATGGTGACATGCATACTCAGGGACATACATGTGCGGGACATTCAACAGCACATGAAGCAGGCACACAGTCCCCCACTCATCCCCGCAAATCAGACACCCATATACCCTCAAGCCGGGCTATGCAGCGTGGACAGAGCACACAGCCCAGCACCCAGGCACATCTGCTCAGCCCCCGGGGCGGGTGTGCCAGCCCTCTGGGTCTGTTCCAAGTCAGAGCCTCTCACGTGAGGCCCAATGTGTCATTTCCAAACAGAAGGAATCTAGCTCCTTCGCAGCGAGGAGGAAGAGCAGGGTGTAAAAAAAAGTGGGCATGTGCAGGGCGTGCATGAGAGAAAGAGACAGGTGAATACCCGGGCGTGTGTGTCGGGACGCGGTGCACGCGGGTTGGGGGCTCTAAGGTTCGGTCCGGGAAGGAGCCCGAGGAAACAGAGTGTGCTTTTGTGAGGGTGTGTGTGTGTGCCGCCGAGTCTGTGTGCAGTGGGTGTGGGTGTTTGTCTCCCTGTATCCGCCTTCTCTCCCGTTCTGGACTTTTAGTCTTCCTGGGATCGTCTTCCTCATGTCCCAGCCCCTCCCTCTCAGGGCTCAAATTGGGGGCCCTGGTGGGGGGGCACATGCTCCAGGACCCAGTCAAACCCCAGAGGCTGCCTGAGGCTTCCCTCCAGCTCCCCTCCCTTTCCTTTCCTCCCTCCCTC
>NW_006435764.1:7136004-7149072 GCF_000325575.1 Pteropus alecto
GGGTGGGACATGCCAATCACTGGCTGTGCCTCTCCGGCTGCCAGCACAGGGCGCAGCTCCCCCCGGGAGCCAGGTGTTTGGGTCCCTGGAGACGCTGACGGCCCCCAGGGAGGCAGTGAGGTCGAGGACTCCACAGACCCCTCTCCGGCCCCATGGTGAGTACATTCGGAAGGGTTTGGGAGGGGCTTTACCGAGGCGGGGGCTGGAGAAGCAGGGTCCTGGGGGCGAGGTAGGGACCAGAACTAGAAGGAAATGTGGATGGACCCCAGAGAGAGGAAGGGGCCAGGGAGGGGGTCTAGAGGCCAAGCGCGTTCCGCAGCATTGGACTTTGGCTGCTCTAAACGCCCTGTCTCCTGGCTTTGAGGGGATACACCTGATGTTTTTCTGGGGTTCAGTTTGCAGAGAATATGGAGACCCCCTTAAGAAACTGGATCTGGAACCAGAAGGAATCGGGCTACCATGTAGCAGGCACAGCCCCCAGGACCCCAGGGACAGAGTGGAAAGGGCAGGGGGCCAAGGGGCAGCTCTTGACATCAGCATTTTGTGGGAGGCCAACTCCCCCAATTGGGGTACCAGTCCCAGAACCCCTTCCTCTCCTCCCTCAGGGAATCCTGAATCCCACCACCCCCATCCATCTTCATCCCCCACAAGATGGACTGAACCAGGCTGCTGGCCAGATGGACAAACTGGATGCCAAGGTGGGTGTCGGGCCAGAAGTCAGCAGGAGACCAGCCCAAAGGCCCTAGGGCTCTCCGGGGACAAATGGGCACATGGATGGCCATGCCGGCCAGAGAACGTGGCGCTGACACGTGCAGGGGCCCAGAGGGCCCTCCCTATGTCTATAGTATGTTGGGCTCCGCAGGGCAGGTCTCAGTCCTATGCCCAGGGATGCATGGACGCTAATGGGCACCCATGCCAGGTACCCATCCCCGTACCCCCAGGATGTGGAGATGGGCTGGGGGCCAAGAGCTCTGATTCTTGCAGAGTTGCCAGCTCCTGGGCTGGCAGCTAGAGAGGGGTGGTCAGCTGTTACTGGGTCGTTCAGATAGTGCTGCTCAGGTGTTATCAGTGCCAGTGGACAGGAGTCCACCTCTTCCCATTGGGTCGTTCAGATAGTGCTGCTTAGGTGTTATCAATATCAGTGCCAGTGGACAGGAGTCCACCTCTTCCCACAAAACATACCTGCAGCTCCACCCTGACCCAGGCCTTGCCCAACTGGCCGGAAGGAGTCAGACCGTCTCCCGCAGTGGGACAGTCTCTTGTCCCTGGGTAATCGGCTGCTCACTGAGCTGTCAGATGAGAGTTCTCTGCCACTTGACCTCAGCCACTAGGCAAGCCGTGATCACCGCGGCGATACAGAAGGCAGGGGAGGAGATGTGACTCCCAGCTCCCTGTGGGGCCCGGAGGTCAAGAACGGAATTATGAAGTGCAAGGAGGACCCAGAGTGTCAAGAAGGGGTCAGGCAGTGGTCACGTCGGACCTAGAAAGGAACCTCCCATTGTACATTTGAGAGACCGAGGCCAAGAAAGGGGAAGGGACGTGCTCGTGGTCGCAAAAGGGTTATTTAGGGGTTGGGGGTCGGACCCCATTCTCCTCGCCCCCCGCACAGCGCTGCACTCCCACCTGCCTGAGCGGGAGCACGGGGTGGGGGAGCAGCAAGCTCCATGAGATAGAAGCCTGGGCTCTGACTGGCGGGGAGAGGTGGGTGAATATCGCACTGGGTTTCTGCTCTGCCGTGATGCCATGGTGATGCCTAGGAGAAGGGGGGAGGGAGGGAGAGAGAAGAAAGGAAATGGGGAAGGGAACACGGTGAAGAGCGGGGGGCATGTGGAGAAGAGGACGAGGGGCCCCGCTCCCTCGATGCCGCCTGGCAGAGTGAGGTCTAGCGCCCGGCCTGCGAACTGCCAGGCTGAAGTTGGGCCACCGTTTCAGGCCCCTCGACAGTGAGCACATTTGGCAGTGGTTCTCGGGCTGACGTGCCTCTTCCGGCTCAGCAGTGCATTTATGAGCATTTAACTGATGGCTGCTGCCCTCTCCGGGGCAAGTTGGCGCTCCCAGTGGTGACTGTGGAGCCTGAAAATATAATAAATTGTACTTGTTTACCCCTCATTCCCAAGGCCAGCCACCAGCGGGGGAAGTCTTGGGCTCTTTGGATGGGTCAAGAAGAGATACCTTCAGAGAAAAGTACGCTAGGGGGAAAGAGCCGCCTCTGACAGGCTGGCTCTGGGTTACGGCCCCAGCAGAAGGGACCGGTCAGGAGACCCGGCCCAAGGAGCGCCCCCCTCACTGCACATGTGAAGCCCTGGGTGCCCAGCCCCTCGGATCCCGCCTCCTCATAGCTCCTTCTCCCCAATACTGCCCGTTCTCTCCTGCTCTCCTGTCAGGGTTCTGCCGGCTTCCAGGCCCAGAACCACAAGATGGCTTCACTCCTCCGTCCTGAATCTCGTCCCCAGCACCCCCTCATTCCCTGCCTCCCCTTCTCCGCTCCTTGGCCAGTGCTGAGATTCCAAAGATCGTCACTTGCAGGTGTCCCTCTCCCCAGCAATCTCTCCCAGCCGCCCTCAGTGGCTCTCTCCCCTCCCCCTTCCTCTCCTCATCCAGATCCCCAGCCCCAGGGGATTGGTCCAGGGCGCTGGCGGTCAGTAGTCTGGCCTGCCAGTGCTAGAGGCTCTGACCTCATCCCTTAACTCTTTGAGTCCAGGATGACTCTTTCCTCCTCTAACACTAACAGGCACCATCCTTCGCCCAGGCCTGTGCTGTCACCTCACTCGGCTTCCTGGCAGCAGGCGAGGCAAGCTTTCCTTGGTCTACTTCTGGTCCACAGATGAGGATGCCCGTGGCTATTCTTTTCCTGTGATCTCAAGCCAGGCAGGGCCTCACCCAGGGGACAGGGACCCAGCAGGCGAAGGGACATGGGAGCTGGCAGGTATAGAGCATGGTCCTGACCCCCACAGGCTCATCCTCATGTCTCTGAGCCTGAAGCCAAGCAGGATGACCCTACATACATATTCATATAGTTATACCACAAATATTGATTGAGCAACTACTACGTGCCAGGAACTAGGATAAAGCAGTAAATGAGGCAGACACAGCCCCTACCCTGCCTCTCAGAGGACTAGACCTCCCCCTTGCTACTACACTGCCATTATACATCACACAGATAATGACAGACACTGTCACACACACACACACACACACACGCACATGCACACACACACACACAGAGGCAGATTCTAAGGAAAGACTGATTCCTCGCTATTGACTGATTCAAACTAGGGTTTGGCCAAACTATCCAAGGTGGGCAAGGAAGCTCTTAAACCCCCCTCCCCACAGTTCAGAGTAGGGGTCCAAGACGTTAGCCTTTGAGGCAGACCTCCTAGTCCTAATCTTGGTTGCCGTGCTGGTGAGCTAGCTGTAAGTTCCTTAAGGCCTCAAAACCTCAATTGTCCCTTTTGCAAATTGTGGATAATAAAACCTACTTTGCAAGAACTCGTAACAGGTCAATTAAATCATGTATATAATGCTTAGAGCCATGTCTGGTGTACTGTAAGCAGTCAGTAAATACCAGTTGCTATGATAATATTAATAATATTACTAAAAGCTCCCAACAACCTTCATCAGGAGGCCACAGTCCAGGGCAGAAAAGCACCTCCCTGCTTCCTTGCCATCTTCCCGTACCCTAGAAGGGACACCCTCAGGGAATGAGTCCCAACCCATCCCCACAAAACTATAGGCTCAGCCCCGCCCCATTTCTTATTCTTACTCAGCCATGCACTCAAACACTCATCCTCTGGAAGGGTTGCCAGGTTGGAACAGTGACTTGCCCAAGGTCACACAGCAAGACAGGAGCAGAGACAGGGCTTAAAGCTAGTCAGAAGCAACGACTTCCTTGGGGAGTCCTCCCCCACCCACTGCAATCCCCATCAACCAACTTCACCCTCCAAGGATGTGTCACAGAATGTGCTATGCAAATGCAGCTTCGGGGGGAACCGGAAGGCTGACCCTTAAGCCCCTTCTTTGCAGAAATTCTGCAGCGCAGCTGAACCCCGGCACCTCAACTCTCGGCCCAGGGTTTGACCCTCCGGGGGAAGCAGCCACAATCAGAAAGCCTGGTCCTTTCACAGCCATCATCTTGCTGACCCCCGGCAGCCTGGCACAGGCAGAGGATTGCCCCCAATGAAGACTTAAGGAGACTCGCCGAAGGTCACACAGACCTCTAGGAACCTTCTCCTTAGCAAATCACTGTCCGAGAGAGGTCTGGGGGAGGACACCTGCTTCTGATTGTGGAGGAAAGTCAGAGTCACTGATAGCTCTGCTCTGAGCTGCATCCCAGAGGCTCAGAAGCCCCAGGAGGTGGCAAGAATCAGGGGCCAGTTCCCCAGAACCTCTGCCCTTCTCCTTCCCCCAGTTGTCCCAGACGGGAAGCCTTAGCCCTTACAGCTCACAGTCGGCCAAGGAGAAAGAACGCAGGCCATGGAGCCCACAGGTCAGGGCCAGAGTCCCAGGTCCACTGCTGAAGGTCCTGTGAGACTGTCAGGGAGTCACTTAGCCCCGCCAAGCTTCAGTGTCTTTATTCGTAGAACAGAGATAAGAACCTCTCCCCATTGGGATGTCCTGTGGATTAAGGAAAATAATATTATACATCAAGTGCTTGACATGTAGGAGGTGATTAATTATGGTGGTTATCAGTATGGCTATTAAAACGAGAGGTGGAAGGGACTTTTGGCCATGAAAGAGAGAGACCGCCAGCCTCCTCACTTTCAAAAACCACTTCTCCTGGGTCCCCCATTCTGAAGGCTTTTTTGAATTCCTCAAAGCCCCACCTAGCTTGCAATGAGAGCTTGTGATGGGCAGTGGTTGCCACGTTCCCACCGTGAGAGGTCATTCTATCTCCGGTTGAGGGATCCTAAATGAGGTGTCAGCCTCTGCAGCCTCACCTCGGGGTCGTGGGTCCCTTCTGCTCGGCGTTTTGAGGTGTTGGTCAGGACCCTGTAAAATCCCTACAGACGCCAGGCTGATCCAGCTCCTCTACCGTACAAACGAGCAATCTGGGGACCAGAGAGGGGCCATGCTCAGGGTCTGCAGGTGAAGGGGTAGGGCCACAGGGTCCAGGTGGTGGATCCAAATGGGGAGACAGAAATAATAACAGAGGCCTTTAACTGTCATTTCAACGTCAGGGGCTTCGGATGCTTTTCTCCCCATCGGCTAGGGAAACAGGCAGCCAGGGGAGGGAGAGTTAAATGACTGCCAATGATCACACAGCCAGAAAGGGACAGCTTTGAGCTTCAGACCCGGGGCCATTGTCCACAGTGTGGAGGATCAGGGTGAGGTGCGTGAGGTACTCGCCTCAGTAAAATTGAAAGGAGGCACAAAAAAAAAAACTTCCTAATCAAAATAAATACTATTGCAATATAATATTTTTTTCAGAATCAAAGAGCAAACTACAGCCCAGAGGTGGGTGGGCCCTCTATTTTTGTAAATAAAGTTTCATTGGAACCAGGGTCAGCATCAGGGCGGGGCATGGGTGATAAGGGTGTTTGTGCAAGTACAGGGCTGGATCCTGCCTTTGTTTGAAATGATTCGTGAGGGATGCTTTGCATTAATTTTTGTTTTTTACATATTGCATTAAACCGTTTGTTTCTTGATTGCTCAGTTTGGGGGCACCTCCTTAAATTTTGTACCCAAGGCAAGTGCCCCACTCACCTCACCCTAGTCCTAGCCTTGCTATGGCATGAGGACCAGACACAATGGTGGATGGGATGCTTGGCCCAGCATGGAAAGCGGCCTCTGCAGCTGCCGAGGGTGTGGTCCCCTCAGGCCAGCAGGCTCCTCTTCTAATAAAGACTTTTCAGGGCTTGGCCTGGGCTACCCCTGGGGGCTACAGAGCTGCTCAAAGGCACCTGAGAGTTGGGCCCGCGTGTGAGGGGTGAGAAGCCAGGAAACCCTGGGCTACACGATGCCTTCTTCCCCTTTCCTCTGGGCCTCCGTTGCTCCATCTGTGCAATGGGCGTCAAACAGCACTGAGTTCAGATCAGAGGGACAAAAGGCAGGCAGGGCAACCCATGAGGGCAGCCTCCACCAGCGGCCTTACCCAGGGAAGCCCCAGCAGGCCCCTCTGACCTCAGCCTCCCGCCCAGCGCCTGACTTCGGTTAAGGAAAGAGGCTGCAACAAAACTTAGTAAGCAAAAGAAATAACATTTTAGTGTCATATCTTTTAAATTCAAATTGGCAAACGATGCCCGCCCCCCCACCCCGGGCCAACCATCGGGTTTTATAAATAAAATTTCAGTGGAACAAACTGCTTGGGTTCAAATCCTGGTTCCTACCTTACTCGTGTATCTTCTGCAAATTCTCTTGCTTTTCTCAGCCTCCGTTTCTTCATCTGTACAATGAAGAGAAGAGCGATCCTTAGGTCACAGGCTCCCCGTGAAGATTAACTGCAATAAGGCACATGGGCACTTGGAGCAGAGGCTGGCACTCGGGGAGCTCTAAATAACAGCAATGATCAGTATCGGTACTAGTTGCTTTTGGCCATAGTGTTAGAAATCTTTAACCAAACAAGCAAACGCTGCTAGGCAGGAGGGGGCGCTCACCGCTACACGTGCTAAGGGGCAGTGGGATTCCAGCCAGGGTTGTTCTAAGCACGGTACATCGATTAATAATGCCTTAACTTGTTAGTTAGGGACTAGTATTATCCTCATTTTTCGGTTGAAGAAACCGAGGCACATAGAAGCTATGTCGTTAGCAGAGATCACCCACCCGGTAAATGGTGTAGCCTGAATTTGACTGCAGACCGTCTGGCTCCAGAATCTGGGTCCTTCAACCAGGATGTTACATGTGCCCCCTCATGTGCAAACTGTCCCAGGGCCGGCAGTTTGCACATGACGGTTTGCACTGAGAGCCACGGTCCTTCTCGTTCGTATGTCACACTCTGAACTCCCCTGCAGGGCTCTGAGACCCCAGGTAAGCGGGGCGGTGGCGGCAGCCGCTCAGAGAGATCCCAGCCACACACACTGTGGGTCACACACTGTCACAGCCACACAACACCAAGGCCATCTATCACACAGCAACCCCCTCCCAGGCACACCACTCGAGTTTCTCTGTCACAGACCAGGTCCCCAAGAACAGCAGGGCTTGGTGGGTCCTTCCCCAAAGTCTCTCCCTTGGAATTTTTCCAATGAGACAGCCCCTGAAGCCATAGCTGCAGGCAGGAGGAGGCCCCAAGCTCTTCAATGGACAGATGGATGTCTAAGGCCCAGAACGGGAAGGGACCACCCAAAATACAGTGGCAAGTCTATGACTGAGCTGTGGGTGCTTCCTGCCTGGCCAGAAGGTTGCTAAGAGTCCTGGCTTTTCCATTTACCCACGCCTAGTCCCTGGGCTGGACTCCAGCTTCAAGAAAATCTGGGGGATCTTCCCGTTCCCTTTGCTGCCCCCCACTCAGCTGGGGCTCAGGAACAGAGTAGGAAGGTAGGGGGAGCTCCCACACCCCATCTGGGACCAGACTCCGCTTATCTGGGAGCTGAGTCCCTCCCCACTGCTGCCTGCTTTTACTCCAGATCTTCTGCCACCGGGTGAGTGTCGGGCCCAGCATAACTTTCCCTGGGGCCTTGAGAGGGTCTGACCCAGCTCCAAACACTGCCTTCCTTTCCCTCTCTCTCTCTCTCTCTCACTCTCATGCACACACACACACGTGCGCGCGTGTGCGCACAGTCAGACACACACACACGGGGCCCCTCTGCTCCCATGTCTTTCCCCTTCTCCAGAGCCCGCCCCTGCCTTCTCATCTCTCCGTGTTTAATGGAATTATCCCACTGGAGCCCCACGTGCTCCAAAGGTGAGAGTGAAGTGGGTTCCAATCATCCTCCCCACCTGCAACGCCGTGGCCGGGCCATGTGGCCGTTGGGAGCCGTGGTCTCCTCGGTGAAGTGGAGATCATAGGAGACCTTCCTCCTAGAGAAGTATGACAGTTCAATTAGATAATTCAATGAAGTGCTTAGCACTGTGTCTGGTGTGCAGTAACCACTCAGTAAATGAGGGCTTTAATAAAATTGAGTGAAATGCTTTGAAAATTTGGCAGCGCTGTATACAAAGCAAATCTCCCAACTCCTGCCACATGAGTTAAGCAAGATAGGAATTAGTAGCAATTTCCCAATGAGAAAATTGAGGCTCAGAGTCTGAATGGCGAAGCTGGAATGAGGACTCAGAGCTCTGGATTCCGAAGCCACCCCCACCCCCATGCTGCTGGCAAATCCATTCATGGCTGAGAACGTGCATTATAAATGACCGTGTGTGGACACCAGAACAGGAAGGGACAAGCCAATAAGGGAGGGTGACGCTGTCTGGCCTGAAGTTCTGGGAGGTTGGAGGCTGTGTTCCTCCACTCCAGGCTGTGGGAGACATCCAGTAGCCCGACCAAAGCCCAGTCCTCTCTTTTCAGGTGATGACCTCCCCCTGAGGAAGCCCTGTCTTGTGACTGGAGGAAGTGGCTGCCTCCCCGCCCCCACCCAGCCACCATGAATACCTCGGCCCCACCCGCCGTCAGCCCCAACATCACCGTCCTGGCACCAGGAAAGGGGCCCTGGCAAGTGGCCTTCATTGGAATCACCACAGGCCTCCTGTCACTGGCCACTGTGACAGGCAACTTGCTGGTACTGATCTCCTTCAAGGTCAACACAGAGCTCAAGACAGTCAACAACTACTTCCTGCTCAGCCTGGCCTGTGCCGACCTCATCATCGGCACCTTCTCCATGAACCTCTACACCACATACCTGCTCATGGGCCACTGGGCTCTGGGCACTCTGGCCTGTGACCTCTGGCTGGCCCTGGACTACGTGGCCAGCAACGCCTCTGTCATGAACCTGCTGCTCATCAGCTTTGACCGCTACTTCTCCGTGACCCGGCCCCTGAGCTACCGGGCTAAGCGCACCCCACGCCGGGCAGCTCTGATGATAGGCCTTGCCTGGCTGGTGTCCTTTGTCCTCTGGGCCCCAGCCATCCTGTTCTGGCAGTATCTGGTGGGGGAGCGGACAGTACTGGCTGGGCAGTGCTACATCCAGTTCCTCTCCCAGCCCATCATCACCTTTGGCACGGCCATGGCCGCCTTCTACCTCCCTGTCACGGTCATGTGCACACTCTACTGGCGCATCTACCGGGAAACGGAGAACCGGGCCCGGGAGCTGGCAGCCCTGCAGGGCTCGGAGACCCCAGGTAAGGGGGGCGGCAGCAGCAGCAGCTCAGAGAGATCCCAGCCGGGGGCTGAGGGCTCACCGGAGAGCCCCCCAGGGCGCTGCTGCCCCTGCTGCCGGGCCCCCAGGCTGCTGCAGGCCTACAGCTGGAAAGAGGAAGAGGAGGAGGATGAAGGCTCCATGGAGTCCCTCACGTCCTCGGAGGGTGAGGAGCCTGGCTCCGAAGTGGTGATCAAGATGCCCATGGTGGACCCCGAGGCGCAGGCCCCCGCCAAGCAGCCCCCCCGGAGCTCCCCGAATACAGTCAAGAGGCCGACCAGGAAGGGGCGCGAGCGGGCGGGCAAGGGCCAGAAGCCCCGTGGGAAGGAGCAGCTGGCCAAGCGGAAGACCTTCTCGCTGGTCAAGGAGAAGAAGGCGGCTCGGACCCTGAGTGCCATCCTGCTGGCCTTCATCCTCACCTGGACACCGTACAACATCATGGTGCTGGTGTCCACTTTCTGCAAGGACTGCGTCCCCGAGACCCTGTGGGAGCTGGGCTACTGGCTGTGCTACGTCAATAGCACCATCAACCCCATGTGCTACGCGCTCTGCAACAAAGCCTTCCGGGACACCTTCCGCCTGCTGCTGCTCTGCCGCTGGGACAAGCGACGCTGGCGCAAGATCCCCAAGCGCCCCGGCTCTGTGCACCGCACCCCTTCCCGCCAATGCTGACGGCCCCCTCGTCCACATCCCTCTACCCCAGTCCCGGGAGAGCCCGGTAGAAAGTGGGCAGGGACTGGGACCTCAGACCCAGGGCCCTCCTCAGTCCTCGCCAGGCTTCCCAGGCCCCTAGGCCACCTTCCTGGACAGCCCAGAGAGACCCTGCCAACTCTCCAAATTTTGCTATTCCCAGGCAGGGAGAGAAGCCGGGGCAACTGGTTTTTCTGCTCCCTGCTGGGTGGGAACGGGCTCTTCACCAGGAAGGAGGCCGGGAGGGGGATCCGGCCTTTGGATTCTTTGTTTGCATTCAGGCAGGAAGTCTGTCCGGAGCCAGCAGGGCGGGCCAGGAGGAAGAAGGTTCTCCACTACAAGCATCCTTGGCCCAGTGGCTGGCCTGGATTTTGGTGGGAAATGGCACCCCCTAGGGCCACAGCAGGGAACTGACACAAACCGCTGAGAGAAGCTTGGCTCTAAGGGAGCGGCCCCTGGCTGGGGATCCCTCCCTGGCTGGGGATCCCTCCTCTGCCGGCGCAGCCCCCTCTGCTGGGCCCTAGGCACACTCTTCAGGACCGTCCAACCTCTCCACTAATGTCCCCAGAGCATCCCTTTGTGGGTTTCCCCCAAAGCAAATGTCCAAGCATCAGCAGGACAAAGACAGCAGAGGGGACCATCTTGGCTAGTCACACAACGTGTCCCGAGGCAGCAGCAGGACAGGCACCAGGTGTCCTAACTGTTCCCCTATGTCATTTCCCTGGGAGTGAGGAGCAGGGGTGCCTGCCGTCCAGCCTCACACCTATAATCCTTGCCCCAGAGAAACCCTCGGTCCCTCCCTCCCTGGCTCTCAGCTACCACCTAGATAGATCTGCTCTATACAGATCTAGCCAGGTCTCCTGCATGCTGCCTGCCTCCGGGCCCCGCCCCTCCCCACGCCTGGCCCAGCCAACAGGTTCTCTCCTGTGAACTCCCCGATCCCACCCACGCATGGCCTCCCAGCCACCCTTATCTCCAGGCCCAGCCTGGCCCCAAATATTCTTTCCTTCCATCCTCAGCAAGTGCTGAGTCTGTGAATAAAGCCACATAACCAGTGGATGCTATGGGTCTTTCCTCCCTGTGTTGGATCAAGGACCTGGTCTTAGGCCAGGGCAGGATGGGTACTTAGGCCCAAGTAGCATGGAATTTGGGCTGCTGCCCTGACAGTGGTCCCAGGAGGGGCAGCACTGAGTGGTGGGATCTACCGAAACCTGTGGACCCCAGCACCCCAGGGTCCCAGGCTCAGGCGAGTAGGGCTGTAATGGACAGAACTGGCTATGGTAAGCAGGGAAACCAGGCAAAATAAACTGCCCCTGCCCGTAGGCCAGCGTATTTTCTATCAGCTTTGTCATATGTGGCTGCTCTGGGCCCTGTCACACTCAGGGAGGACAGAACTGCTCCAAAGCCCAATTTATAGATGGGGAAACTAAGGCCCAGTGATCTGGGCAGACTGTTCAGGGTTACTCCACAAGGCGACACCCAGCTCACAGCCTCCTGACCCCTAGGACTATGGAGATGGAGCACCTGGGGTGCAGGCCAAAGCACCCTATAAGGGTGGCCCTCAGGCCAGGTGACGAGGCACTCCATTGGTTCAGGGGCCTCGAAGCCTAAAGCAAAGGAATCTTAGATCAGTAAGTCCCAGAACGCAGAGCAGTGGCTGTCCCTGGGGTTCTTCATGACCACCCTTAGGCTCAATGACCCACTAGAAGGACACGCGGAAGTCAGCAAAGCTGTTGTGGTTATCGTTCATTACGGTGAAAGGATACAAATTAAAATCAGCCAAGGATAAAGGTGCGTGGAGCAGAGCCCGGGAGAGACCAGGTGCAAACTTCCCGTTGTCCTCTCCCAGTGGAATCATGGGACAGCGCTTCATGACAGCGCTCCTGGCAACGGCGTGTGACCACATGCATGGTGTACTGCCAACCAGGAAAGCTCACCCGAGCCTTGGTGTCCAGGGTTTTTACTGGAGTCTGACCATGCAGTCATGGCTGACCTTAGTCTTCAGCCCCTCCAGAGGTTAAACTGGTACCACACAGCCCAAGGCCCTCACTACAAATCACATGGTTCACATCGATGTTCCGGTGTGGTTCAAGGCCACCAGGTACGCAGGATAGTCCAAGGGCTTAGGGGTTGTCTTTCCCAGGAGCCAAGCAAGGGCCAGACTTTTCTCTGGGATGCACAAGGTTGGGATAACCCAGACCCACTAAGCTGATCCTTTGGTGTGCAGTGGCCCCGACCAGTATAGCATCAGCATAACCTGGGGACTTGTTAGATACCTAAGTTCTCAGAGTCACCCCAGATTTACTGAATCAGCAATTCTAGGAGGAGAGCTCGGCCATGTGTTTCAACAAGTCATGTGGGTGATTGCGATGCAGGCGAATTTCAGAAATGCAGCCTTAGAGGTATGATGTTCTGGGTGGGGCTGAGCCCTTGCAAAGAGGGAGAGTGGAAGTACACCCCACACACACCTGTCAGGGTTCCCAGAATCCTCTGTAAAGGAAGCTTCCAACACTAAGGGCAGGGGCAATCCACCGAAGAGGTGGACAGAATGGGCTGGCCAGGGACCAGGGAGCACAGCGCTGTGGGCATGGACTCCAGGACACAAACCCCTCCCCCTTGCCCACCAGCACAGCTTCCTGGGTTGTCAGCTCAAGACCCCAGAGGGCCCCTCCCTTGCCACTGCTGCTACTGACCCCCTTCAGAGCTAAATGTCTTGCCCCGTGTTGAAGGCATTGGTCCTGGGAGACAAAGGGACTGAGGAAGCTGAGCGGTGTTGGGAGACCAGAAACACTGGAATCACATTGGCCTGGCCTCACTGGAGACCAGGAGTGGGGAGGTCAAGGCTGGTATTTGGATCAGCAATGGGGCTGGCAGTTCACACTTGTTCCTTGTCCCAAGTGCAGGTCCTATCTGCTCGTGCCCCCTCACCACAAACCTTAGGCAAGTCTCATTTTCAGCGTCCTCATCTCTGAAAGGGGAGTGAGCCCCTCAGGGGAGAGTTAAGAAGATAAGAGACTGTAGGAAAACTACCTCACAGGACCAGGCTGCTCACAGGTAAAGGCCAGAAACCAAGTCTGGTATCAGATGCACACCTTTCTCTACTCCTCCAGCCTGGGCTTTAAAGAGTCCAGATTCCTCCCCCCGCCCCGCC
>NW_006435764.1:7149413-7150117 GCF_000325575.1 Pteropus alecto
ACCCCCAGCCCAGGAAGAAGAAACGGGTTGGAGAAAGGAGTATAGGAAGCAAGCCTGGGCAGCCGAGGGCACGTGGTCCATGATGGTTTTCAGGGATGGGATTTGTGCCCTGCCAGTCTCTGAAGCAAGATTTCTTCAGATTCAGCTGCCAGATGGATGCCTTCAAGAAATCCCTTGAGTGATCGAGGTGAGAGGAGAGTCTTTCCTTATTCAAAATGAGCCCCTTTTAACAGTACCTGAGTTTATGCTAATGAGATGGCTTTGGGGGGCGGGGCTAGATAGCATCAGGTTGGAAGCAGGAACCAACTACGTTACTAGGGAATGGCTTGAGCCCAACAGGAGAGGGATGGCTGGACCTGGCACCAGTCCACCCCCAACACTACACCCGCTCCTGCCCCGAAGGAGTCCTTCTTGGCCCCAGAAACAAGGGCTGTTTCGTGCCTGAGCAGGAAGTAAAGAATGAGGCAGCTTTGTGAATGCGAGCCCTTCCCCCTACCAGGTTGGAGCTGGCCTAGAGAAGGGGCACCGGTTAGGATGCTCTGTCCTCCCGTCTGTCCCACGCCCCACTCCATTCCGATTGTATCACTTGAGCGCCATCTGCAGGCAACCAAGGGGAAAGTCCTTCCAAGTCTGGAGTGCTTCCCAGAGAACAGGGACCCCAGGACTGATGATAGAATAGACGACTTTGGACACCTCAGCAACCG
>NW_006435764.1:7150141-7177906 GCF_000325575.1 Pteropus alecto
ATCAGCTCACCGGGCTGCTACTCTAAAGTTGCGGGAGGCAGGCCCTCCTTCTCCCCAGTATGCCAACCTCGCCAGACAACTGGGCGATGGATGAGGAGAGACTTGGCACTTAGGGACAACTCCACATTCTCCCTGTGCCTCCCCAGGCTTTTGAGATCCTTGATTTCATTTTTTGGAGCCTGGCTCTGATTTGATAGAACTGATGCTAACCAAACTGGAAATTCAGACAGGTACTTGCTCGCCTTCACAGTACAAAGCCTTTCAAATGCCAGGTGCCCCGCACCAGCCCGAAAGGGTTTGAAGAGGCTGTCCTTAGCATCTTCGGTAACACAAGAACAGCATAACTCCAGGAATCACACAAAATAGGCCTGAGAACTATTCTCACTCTTCCCCCCGGCCCTGATGTCGCCCCCACCCCTTAGTTCCACTCTCTCTCTTGGCATTCCCGGCCTGGCTAGCACCCCCATTCACTCAGTGCTCAATCCAGAGATCTGGGAGTCGTTTGAGACTCCTCATTTCACCCCCCGTTCTCCCAATCAGTCTGTCTACCTCCCGAATAGTTCTCAAATTCATCCAATGTTCGCCATTCACACTGTCGCTATCCTGGTGCAGTCTCTTGCCTAAAATGCTAAAATAATCCCTAAACTCAGAGGATAGCAAACTTCTCTAAAGGGCCAGAGAGTAAATATTTTAGGATCTATGGGGCAAGAGGCAAAATTAAGGATACTATGTAGATATTTAAGTATTTTAGTCTCTGTCCCAGCTATTCAACCCTGTCACTGCAGTCAAAAGTAGCCAGAAACAATACAAAGTGAATAACATGGCTGTGTTCCAATAAAACTTTATTTGAATTTCACTGGGATTTTAATTTTATATCATTTTCATGAGTCACAAAGAAGTCATTCTTCTTTTGATTGGTTTTCAGCCATTTAAAAATATAAAAGCCAGTCTACAGCCATGCCACCCTGAACAAGCCTGATCCCTTCTGATCTTGGAAGCTAAGCAGGTTCGGGCCTGGTTAGTACTTGGATGGGAGACCACCTAGGAAGACCAGATACTGTAGGCGTGAAAAATAAAAAATAAGGGATTATAAACTGACGAGGTCCTTGCAATCTGTGAGGTCAACCAAGGATTGCCTGGCCTAAAAAATAATAATAATAAATAAAATAAAACAAATAAAAATGCAAAAGCCATCCTTAGTTCACAGTGGCTACAAAAACAGATCCACCGGCCCGTTTGCCAACACCTGCCTTAATTGGTCCCTCTCCCATCCATTCTCCATGCTTCAGCCAGAGTGATTTTGCCAAGACATAGATCTGATGCTGTCAACCCCTTGCTTACCGCTAATCAACAGCTTCAGATAAAACTGCAAGCTCCTCAGCCTCCAAAAGCCTTCCATTCAGCCCTACTTCTTCAGCCTCTTCCCCGACCCCTCGTCCACAGACCCCAGTCCCAGCCTCTGAAATTCCTTTGATTCTCACACAAGCCTCAAGCTCACTCCTTCATGCTTTTCACCCTTTCCATTTCCTCTGCTTGGAATATTCTTGCCCTATTAAAAAGAAAAACTTCTGTTTCCTTCACATCCTACTCATGAAACTTTTAACTCCAACGTGTGTGTATGTGTGTGTTTCCCATACCAACCAATTCACCAACACTATCCAGGTGTGCTACAATTCAATTCTGACGCTATCTGCCGAGAATTAATATCATATTCGGCAGGTTAAGGGCTCAGTCTCACAAGACTGTCCCCACTTCAGACACCAGTCAAGTCACTGGTAGTGGATTCCAAGGTCACCCACACTTCTGTCCGATTGGCTACAATTTAGGGGTTCCCACAACCCCCCTCCCCAGGGTCAATAATATTTTTTAGCATTATGTAGGTAATTTTTATTTTCCTTTATATTTTCTCTTTTCCTTAAAAACATTTAACTTATTTATTTTATTTTTTATTTACTGCAATATCACCATTAACTATTGCTATAAGGTCCTATTTTGAAATGCAGAGATGGAGTGATGTCTTTAAGAATGTGATAGATCTTGCAGAATATATTGAATTAAGAGAATCTAGGGGGTGGTAAAATTCTGTCTATACACACCCAGTGGCACATTTAAACTTGCAATTGGAGGAAAAACCTGTTCAGGACCGAATAGAGGTCCTAGGTTGCAGACAGAAACTCCCTTGGTTTTCAAAGACTGATTCTTTGTCAGTATACAAAACCCACTTAATTGTACATAATCCCTATCAGGAGAAACCATAGCAACAGGATGGATTAAGTTATTGCCAATCTGGATCGTGGGGGCTAGCCAGTCTGAAGGGAACAGGGTGGCTAGAGGCTGGAAACCGGCTGGTGGCTGCAGCTCAAGGTCACAGTCTTAGGGTATAACAGCAGCCTAGGAAAGTCTAGAGAGAATGGTTAGCGCACTCTTCAGAAATCCTCATTTTCCAAAGAACCTCATACGGTGCTGGTGGGACTGCAAATTAATACAGCCACTATGGAAAACAGTATGGAGGGTCCTCAAAAAAACTAAGAATTGATCTACCATATGATCCAGCAATCCCTCTACTGGGTATTTACTTCCAAAACTTGAAAATCCATAGCCAAAAAGATATTTGCACCCTGATGTTCATAGCAGCATTATTCATAGTGGCCAGGACATGGAAGCAACCGAAGTGTCCTACGATAGATGATTGGATAAAGAGGCTGTGGTACATATATACAATGGAATATTACTCAGCCATAAGAAGAGATGAAATACTGCCATGTGAGACAACATAGATGGACCTAAGCGAAATAAGCCAGACAGAAAAAATTGAAAATCACATATCACTTATATGTGGGATATAAACTTAAAAGCAACAAACGAACAGGACAAACAAACAGAGATTCATAGACATGGACTATAGACTAGTGGTTACCAGAGGGGGTGGGGGAGGAGTGGGGTGGTAGAAAATTAAAGGGGGTCAAATATAGGGGGTTAGGGGGAGGGTGAAGTGGGTAAAGGGGATCAAATATATGGTAGCTGAAAGAAACTGGACTTTGGGTAATTAACACATAATAGAATATACAGATGTCAAATTATAATGTACACCTGAAAATTATATAATCATATTAATCAATGTTACCCCAATAAACTTCATTTAAAAAAAAAAATCCTCGTTTTTCCAAACTAGTCCCTAGGATGCTTTTCTCAATCAGGGAATGATTTTCTGTAATAGCTCACAGACCCAAGGGAAACACACTTGCCAGTTCTGTAATAAAGGACATGATAAAGGATACAGGTGAAGAGCCAGATGAAGAGGCACATAAGGCAGTGAGGTCTGGAAGGGTCTCGAGCGTAGAGTTGGGTACAGAATTTGGGTGTGCCATCCTCCCAGCCTACTAATGGTTCACCAACCCGGAAGCTCTCTGACGCTTATACTTTGGGGATTTTTATGGAGGCTTCATCCTGTAGGTGTGATCTATTATCATTAACTCAATTTCTAGCCCCTCCCTGGAGCATGAGGGGTGGGGCTGAAAGAGCCAAGCTTTTAATCCTGGTTAGGTCTCTCTGGTGGCCAGCCTCCATCCTGTAGCTCTCTGGGAGCCTATGAGTGTCACGCATTAGAACAAAACACACTCCTATCTACCACCCAGGAAATTCCAAGAGACTTAGGAGCCCTGTGACAGGAGCCAGGATCGAAGACCAAATACAACAAAAGATGCTCTTAGCACCCCTTATCACTCAGGAAACTAAAGGCGAGAGTTTGGGAGCCAGAGTTTGTGAACTTGAACAAATTACAAATTCCAAGCCTCAGTTTCCTCATCTGTAAAAGGAGATAATCATGCTGGGCTTGTTATATACTGAACGTTGAGAAAACACTGGTTTGCTTCCTGGACCCACTAGGGTCTTCGCTTTCCCTTTCTCATGCTCCTCAGACTCTGCCAGCCAAGTCCAGGGGTGCACACCTCAGACCACGGCCCCTCGCGATCAGTAGAGCACTGGGTGTATTGGGACCCAGTAGACAATAAATGGTCATTATATTTTTGCTGCCTTGGACAATTGGGAGCCCGACAGACTCCTACTACCATTCTTCTCCCTCTGACATGTGAACAAACTCTCTTTTTGAATCTCGAAAATCCCTCATGATAAAGGCTACTGTCCCTATCTGTGATATCGTAAGAAATATGTCTTTGGTCTTTGTCCCAGTTCCTGACATGGATCTTCTGAAACCCTCGGGATGTCTTGAGTGATCGAGGTGAGAGGAGAGTCTTTTCTTATTCACAATAAACCCCTTTTAACCGGTCCTGAGTTTATGCTAATGAGATGGCTTGGGGGGCGGGGCTAGATAGCATCAGGTTGGAAGCAGGAACCAACCATGTGACTAGGGGCTTGGAACTTTCAGCCCCACCCATGACTCCCTGCAGGAAGAGGGGCTGCAGATTGAGTTCAATCACTAAAGGCCAGTGATTTCATCAATTGCGCCTGCGCAATGGAACCTCCATAAAAACACCTAACCCGCAGACTTCTTCGAGCTTCCAGGTCAGGGAACACATGAAGGGGCTGGGAGGGATGTGTGCCCAGGATGGCATGGAAGCTCAGATGCACCTTCCCTCTCTCCCTTGACCCATGCAGCTCTTCTGTTTGGCTGTTCTTGAGTTGTATCCTTTATAGTAATCTCGTAATAGTAAGTGAAGCACCTTCCTGAGATCATCCTACAGAATTAACAAACCTCAGGAGGAAGTTATGGGAAACCCCTGAATTTATAGCCAGTTGGTCAGAAGTACCAGTGACAACCTGGGACTTGCAACTGGCATCTCAAATGGGGACAGTCTTGTGGGAATGAGCCCTTAACTTTTGAGAGCCTACGCCGACTCCGGGTAGACGGCATCAGAACCGAACTGAATCGCAGGACGCCCAGTGTCCAGAGAATCAGAATCGGTCGATGCGAGCAAAAACCGACACATTTGGTGCCAGAAGTAAAAAACAGTTCCGATTATCTCCCAGATGAGGAAACTGAGGTTAAGTACTTTAGTCAGCAATAGAGCAAGGAGTCCACCCGGAAATGATTTCCTAGCTCAGGCTCCCCACTTGACCCTCGCCAGGCTGGGTGACTCATTCGACTTCGCGTTGCCAGAGTCATGATCACTTCAGCCCCAGGGGCCTCACCGTCTACCCCGCGTCAACACATCCCCAGCTGCTCCCACGTCACAAACTTAAACCCCAGCGTCATCCCTCTCACTTCCCATTCATCTTCCTCCAGGCCCTGCCCGTTTTTCTCCCAATCTTCAGCCCCTGCTCTGCCATCATCGTCTTCCTTTCTTGAGAAGCCGGAAACAAGCAATCTGTCATCCACACCATAAAGAGCCACGGTCCCCTGGCCCCTTGCTTCTGCAGGAAATTGACCGCCCTGGAGCAACTTCACCTTCCATCAGCCCTGATCCTACAGCGGGGCAGTCAGGAACTGCTGGGAAAAAGAATCCCGCTACCTCAGAAATTGGATCCAGAACAGACCTCAGCCAATGGGCCTCACGCTGCCATCTAACTATCCTTGTACTTGTCCTAAGTCAGCTCCCCTGCCTTGTTCCCAAAGGTATTCTCTCTCAACTTTCGCCTCTCTCCTCAAGCCCCCTACCCTGAACCTTACAACAGGTGTCCTGGCCTCCTGTATGTTAATGGAAATGAGACAAGACCCTCAGACTCTTTGTTTAAAAAATCTCGCAGTCTTTGGGTTTATTTTACCTCCTGCACATGGGAGAAGAGGGATATGCCAATGCTTCCCTTCTGGCTTAACAAAAAAACTCACAGGTATTTATACCTTCTAGAAAAGAGATGTGAATTTAAATATTATTGCCAGGGCAACGCATTATTAAGGAAGACAAGCAATCAGAATCGCAAGTTTTTTAAAAGTTAAAGGTTACTCTCACAGGACAAAGCAACAGCCTCTTAGATGTAATTGTCTTGACAAGATTCCCTTGTTAAAAATAATATTTGCAAGGATGGTTTTATGATGTAGAAAGGAATCCGCTTTTATTTCTGTGGCTTTACAAAAAGAGGGACCATTTTTCTCCTTAACACATTGAGATTTTTAAAAAAATTTTTTTGATCACCACCAGTTAGGGAGACCTAGAGTTTTTCGAGGTCAAGCACTGAAATTCCATTGGTTAGCTCCGAGAGAAACAAAGACAAGACTGAAGCGGGCTGTTCACACCGCCTGTCAATCAACCTACATTTCCCTCCAACAGTGTCCCTACCATTCTCCTGAATCAGGGTTTGCCCACCTAGAGTGTGCATAGGAGTCACCCGGATTCCAAAATCAGATTCTGATTCCAATTCGATAAGTCTGGGGTGGGCCTGAGAGTCTGCATTTCTAACAAGCAGGTGTTGTGATTGCTACTAGTTCTCAAGTAGACACTGTGAATAGGAAGGTCCTGGGCGTTTGTTTATTCATATACTTTCTACTTTCTCCTCTCTCCTCAAACCACCAACACTTGGGAGACTCCAATCCTCACTCTTAGCTGATGACCTCGTTTCCTGCTTCACCGAGAAAATAAAAGCAATCTGTGAGTAGAATTCCACAAACTCCCACCACGTCTACCCACCAACTCTATACTCATTTACTCTGCCTTCTCTGTGACCAGCTCCCAGTAAAAGCTGGCGCTCCTCTCCCATCTTCCCGCTAGATCCCACCCCTTCTCCCTACCTCAAAGGCATCCATCCGTGGCATGTTCCCCTGTACTGAAGCAAATATGGCTGTTATTGCTCCCATCTTTTTTTTTTTTTGAGGCTTGGCAACACTTGATTGACCTCACAGATTGCAAGGCCTTGTCAGCTTACAACCCTTATTATTTTTATTTTTATGCCTACAGCACCTGGTCTTCCTAGGTGGTCTCCCATCCAAGTACTAACCAGGCCCGACCCTGCTTAGCTTCTGAGATCAGACTAGATGGGGCTTGTTCAGGGTAGCATGTCCGTAGACTTTTTTTTTTTTCATTAACCCTTTATTACAAGTCATGCTCTTATAGAAGTATACAATGACTTAGGTGAAAGTTATTGCTCCCATCTTTAAAGAAAAGCTTTGTATTGCATATTTGAAAGTCGCTGAAAGGATAGATCTTAAAAGCTTTCATCACAAGAAAAAAAAAATTCTGTACTAGACTTAGTATGGTGATCACATCGTAAGGTATATAAATGTCAAATTTATATACCTTATGTCAAATCACCTGAAACTAATATAATATTGTACACCAACTACACTTAAATTTTTAAAAAATCAACTATTTTTTTAATTTGCATGGTGACAGATGTTAACTAGACTTGTGGTGATCATTTCACAATATATACCAATATTGAATCAGTAAGATACACACTTGAAACTAAAATAATATTGTATGTAGATTACGCCTCAATAAAAAAGAAAAGAAAAGAAAAAATAAATAGTGAAATACCAAAAGAAAAGCCTTCCTGTCGTCGCTGACTCCAAATTCTCTCCTAAACCCCTTTTGCTTGGCTTCTGTCCCAGCCTAACCAAAACTGCTCTTGTCCAATTCACCAAAGACCCCCATGCTGATAACCCCACAGCCAAGCCTCTGTCCTCCTACCTGACCCCCCAGCGGCGTGTGACAGAGTCAGCCGTTTTTTCCTGGCTGGTCTGCAGAGGGCGCCTCCCCGCCAAACCCCCACCTCCCTCACTGCCCCCACTTCTCAGTCCCCGCTGCAGGCTCCGCCTCCTCTCTCCGACCCCTGAAGGGCTTGGGCCTCAGTCTTTGGGTCTCGGTCCTTGGTCCTCTTCTCTTCCTTCTCTACACTCGCTCCCGTGGTCATCTCCTGTCATCTCACTGCTGTAAATGCCAGCTGTACACGTGAGTCCCAAATCCGCATCCCCAGCCCAGGTCTCTTCATGAACACCGGGCGGACCGTCGGGCTGACATCCTGACATTTCCCTTCCGTGTCCGCTGGATCTCAGAGACGCCACGGCCCGAACTGAGCCCGAACTGAGCTGCTCGCTTCCCCTTTTAAGCCCGCTCCTCTGGCGATCTTCCTCACCTCAATAAATGGCAGATCCAATCTTCTAGCTGCTCAGGCCAAAAACCATAAAATCATCTCTGACTCCACTCTATCTGGGGCCGCTCACGCTATCCACGCCCCATCGCCACGGGCACAGTACCACTGCACATGACTCGGCAGCTGGACTGGGACATGTCAGGGCCATTGCAAGTGGAACGCATCCTGAATTTCGGCATCACCCACAGCCCGCCAGCAGCCAAAGGCCTTGTATCCAACCGCCCACGCACAGGTAGTGTCTCCCGTTGGCCACCTCCCAGGCTGTTCCAGTTAAAAGACGGTTGTACGTCCTGCTGCTTGGCGCTTGCTTCCTGACCATTTCCCAAGCCTGGTCCTGTCTCTCCCTGGCAGCTCCTGATGACCTTTCAACAAATTCTTTTGCTGCTTAAGAAAAAACCAGGAACTCCAGCTGGAAACCTGTACCAATCCCTCCTACCCTTAAAATCACAAAAGCATTTCTCTCCAGTGCCCTGGAAGTGCTCCAGAGCACCACCAACCATCTCCTTGTCACCAAGTCTGAAGGCCAGCTGGGACAGCTCTGCCCTGACACTGACCTAGCCACTTCCTCCTGCCTTCCCAACCCCCGCCAAGGGTTCCATCCGCTCCTGCTCTTCCTCTTCTGTGGGCCCCTCACCCCACTCTCTGTCCTGTTAATGTCGCCAGTTCTCAGGGCTCCAGCCTCACCCTTTCGCCCTTCTCACTCTACACCTCACTGGGGCATCATTCACACTCACGGTATGCACCCCCACCTCTACCCTAGGGCTCCCAGATCTCCCCCTCTGCTGAGCTGCAGACCTGCTGCTGGAAACCCCCAGCTGCAAGTCCAAGGGCACCTACACCCAGCACAGCCACATGGAGCCAGTCAGCTCACCACCCACAGCTGCTTCTTGCCCTTCTGCCCACCCCCCCCACCCCGCTCAGCTCCCCCGCCCACCCCAGCCAGAAACTCCAGTCACCACATAACTCCCTTCCCCGCTAGCATCCAGCCCATCCCTCCTAGGCCGTCAAGAAATTCTGGATCTTCTCTTGAACCATCTCTTCGAGCCATCATCCCCTCCTCTCCAACCCCACAGCCTCCTTGACCCTCATTTCCTTAGACTATTCCAGGTGGCTCCCTTCCCCGGTCCCGGCCACCCTCAACTTTTTCCTCCACAACAGCAGAGCCAGAGTGATCTTTCTGGAACTCAAACCTGACCATGCCACTCCCTGCCAAGCACATTTCAGTGGTGTCCCCACCAGCGAGAGCAATATTCCTTTCTCCTGCTTATCTGAGCTTCTTACATAGATTCCGGTGTCCTATCCCAGACCTTCTGAAACAGAATATCTAGGAGAAAACCCAAGATTTTTCTAATCATCGTCCTGGAGCGTAACAAAGCAAGTTCGGGAAACTTTGATCTACTGATTCCCAAACTGCTGTGAGAATCGTTTTGGAAAGTTGGTTAAAAATAGACTCCCAGGCCCACCCCCTTGGAGATTCCAATTTAGTGGATGTTGGATGGGAGAAATTTTTCCAGACGATTCTGCGTAACCAGGCTGGGAAGCACATATGCGGCAAAGCGGGTCTGACTTGAGCATGGCTGCCCACACCCTCCGTGCTTCAGCCTCTGCATGGCTCTCCCCACTCTGGCAAACCGTCCCTCGCTCTCACCGTGCTGTCTCGACTGAGTGGCCGTGATAATGTCCTCCCTACCCAGGTGGCCCTGTCCTTAAAGGCATCACGTGAATGCCTACTGGTGCCTCGCTCTCAGCTCGAATGAAGGCTCCAAGCTTTCCAGATCCCTCCTGGGTTAAACACGTCCTCTGTCCCCGCCAGCCCTGACCTCAGGACGGCGATTATTCCTACATCTGCTTCCACTCCCAGTCGGTCAAGCCCGGAACTACGGGGCAGTGTTTCAGTCCCCTCTGGGTCACCAACGCTGTGGCGCATCAACTGACATTGGAAAAATGACTCGGGCTGAAAGTCAGCCCCTCCCCCAACTCGGAAGCAGGTAATTGGCCAGGGGCCCTGGGGAAAGACCCAGACCATTGGGACAGGGAGCTTGACCACAGAGCTAAGGCCTGGGTCCAAATGGCAGCTCCACCAGTGTCCAAGAAGATCCTTTTAGTCCTCTGGGCCCTCAGCCTCCTCTGTAAACAAGGTTCCCACAGTCCTCGTGGGTAGAGCACATGACTTAAAAGAAAAAGAAATGTAAGTCTAATCAAACCATTAAAACCCAGTCTGCTCAAAACCCTCCAACTCCCATCTCATTCCCTCAAACCCCATGTGCAGTGAAAAATCCATCTTAGCTGAAAGTCTGGACTTTGTCCTCAGCTGTTGGGAGGTGATCTCCAGGCCCCTGGAATGTTCTGGCTGGTAGGAATGTCTTTGTTAGCGCGAGACTTCAGACATCAGTCTAATGAGGTGATTTACAATGAGGGCTTCGGGACAGGCTATCACAGGAGGAACCGAAGACGAAAGATATTAGCCTGAACCTCTGGCAAGGACTGGAGACTAAAGATTGACCATGAGGACAGTGGATGATTAAGCCCCAAGAAATGCTCTGGACACCAAAGTTTCTGGGGACCTTCCCTACTGGGCCACACTGCTACATACCAGAAGTCTGTGCCCAGGGCTTTGCTGGGAGATGACCCACCAATCGGAGGCTTCGTGTCTGGGTGCCGCCCTGCTCATGCATCCGCCCTTCGGCCAGGTCACCCTAAGGTGTTCTTTTTGCTCTAGAACTGTAATCTCAGTGCTTTCCTGAGTTCTGAGAGTCCTTCTAGCAATTACCCACTGAGGATGGTCATGGGGACCCTAACTTTACAGCTGGTGTCTGAAGAGGGCAGTCTTGAGGGGAACCATGCTCTGAACTGCAGTTTCCCAAACTCTGCACCTGCTGTGTGACCATCTTACCCGAATCTTCGTCGTCTGCCCACCCTTTGCCAACCAGACCTTATCCCTTGTCCTCTCTCCTCATTCCTCACAAGTGTCAGGCAGGTTCCCCCCGACCCCACTCCTCCCAGAACACTGGAAAGCTCCTTCCCCAGATATCTGCTAAGTTAACGCCCTCCCTTATTCAAACGTCATCTCCGTGAGACCTCCACTAGCCCCCCTCCCAGCACCCACTTCTTTTCCTGCTTTACTTTCTCCTCTCTGAACGACCCTGCTATCGCTACATCCGCCATAATGTTTATTCAGCTTATTCCAATTCTGTCTCCTCACTAGAACTTAACCCCCAAGAAGACAGAGGTTTTGAACTTTGTTCCCTCCTGTCAACCCCAGGACCTCAAACAGCTCCTGGTACAGGCTGAGTGAGCAATAAATTCCTGTTGAATGAATGATCTCTAGTACTCTTTACAAGTACCTCTTAGAAAACAGGCCACCCTATTCCCACTCTATCTCCCTGAAAGGCTAAGTCTGCAAAAACAGGAAAAGTGACCAAACTTGGCTGGAGACCACTGGTGAGGGAAGTTGAGTCGGCAAGACCCGAGGCCTCCAGGAGAGCACCGGCCCTGGGGGAGGCGGCATGCCAGCCCCAGCCCTGACCTCTCCCTGCCGCTATGAGCTTGGCAGGCCCCTTCCCTTCCAGGCCGGAGCGGATGTCTGGAACGCTTAGGCGCTGAGCGCTGTGGGGCAGAGGTCCAGGCTGGAATGGGGTAGAGAGGGAAAGACATTTCTGCCATGACAGAGGAGTGGAGGGAAGACAAGATCTCTTCAGGCAGGATTGACTTTTATTTGAAGCCAGAAAACACCCTATTTGGGGCTTGTCTGTAATTTGTGACAGTTAAAAAAAAAAAAAAAAAAAAAAAAGAATGAAACCCGAACTAAAAAGGCCTGGGGAGGGGGCAGGGCAGGGTAGTGGTCAGGCCATGTAGGGGAAGTGGAGCAGCAGCCCCTCGTGGGGCTCCAGTTTCAGGTCCCCCAGCTTGAGAGAGGTGCCCTCCTGACGGCCTGGCTGGGTGCTGAGCAGCAGGTCAACCTTGGCCGGCAAGTGGGCGCTGGCAGCTCCCAATAGGGCAGGTTGGCCCACGTCCCCAAAGTTGAGCACTACCAGGAAACGCTTGTTCTGGTCCCACTGGCGGACGTAGGCGAAGAGGTCAGACCCCGAGGTGAGCACGTGGAAGTCTCCGTGCAGCAGGGAGCGCTCCTTGCTCCGATGATTGCTCAGATGCCGGAACAAGGTGAGGAGGGAGCCTGGGTCTTCGTTCTGGCCCTGCGAACGATGAAGACACACAGCAGGAAGGGATGAAGAACTCCCCTGAGTTTTGACTCCCAAAGCCACCGGCCACCCTCTGCTGGCCAGGCCCTGCCCATCTGAAACCCTTACCTTCACCGTCATGTTGGAGAGCACGGATCCGGGGCTGTTGGGGAGGCTGGATTCATCCCACAGCATGACTGGGGCCTTCGCAGGCTGCAAAGCAGGGGAAACAGGACTTGGGAAAGGCCTGGGTCTGCTCTCGCCGTCCTGGGGCCACCACCATCGAGGCACAGCCTCCTGCTCTCACGCCTAACTGCTGCTGCGTGAGCAAGGCAGGCTCCCGCCTCGGGGCTCTGCACGAAGACCCTTCAGCCTGGAGGGCTCCTGTCGCAGACGGCCACACCCTAGCTCCCTCACCTGACCCCGGTCTCTGCTCAGTTGTCTCATAGGGTTTTCTGTGGTCACTCAATATAAAATATACCCCCCAGACCCTCTTCTCGAGGCCCCTTCCCCTTTCTTTTGCGCAGCACTCATCAGCACCTGGCATCTTGATTACACCTGCCGATTACCTAATTTCACTACCTCTCGTCTTTTCGTACATTGCTGTACCATCCGTGCTGGCACATAGGAATTACCCTATAAAACCTTGTGGAATGAATGAATGACCGATTCTATAAAGATCAACTCAAGCGTCAACCTCCAAGCCTGCTCCCCCGCTAAACTCTTGAGTTCCTGGAGGGCACAGAACCTAACACAGGGTACCCAATGTCCAACGAGTGAGTGAATGAATGAGCGAGTGAGTGAAGGCTACCGTACTGAACACCTACCAGATATCAGACCTTACATTTTAAAGTAAGCCACCATTTAATCCTAACTACTCTGTACAAGAAATGCGGTATCACAGAAGAGACGACCAGGACTCAGACAAGTGACATAGCTTGCCAAAGCCACACACACAGCTACTGATGAGGTGATTAACTAGGATTCAAACAGAGCCCACCGCAAGGCTCAGGTCTGTCTGCCGACAGCCACAGAACCACTGTGATGGATGAACACAACCTTCCCCACTGTGCGGGAGAGGCAGCGTGCAATACCTGTCCAGGAAGGGCTGCCTCCAGGCCAATCTCATCCCCATAGTTGAAAACCGGGGTCCCTGGCAGGGTGAAGAACAGCATCTGGTAGAGTCGGAGGAGGTGCACGGGCACGACGGACGTCAGGAGCCCCGCCTGAGACAACTGCAGGAAAGGACGCGCTGATGAGCCCCAAAGCCACTGCCCCCGTCTTCCAACACCCCTTTCCTCCAAAACACCACCTGCCCCCTCCCCCACCACCATGGTACTCACACTCCAGCTGCACCAGCGACTGTCAGTTACGTTCAAATACTGGGTGACCAGGGATTTTATATGCTCCCCAGTGAAAATACGGTCTGACAGATAGGAGCTAGTTAACAACAAGTCCTTGGTGAATTTGAGTAGGCTCAGGATCTGCTCAAGGGTAGAGAACCCAGTCCCTGCAATCAAGAGCCTGTGGAGAGAGAGCAGAGCAGGGGTCAAGGTTGGTACAGGGCAAGAAAGGGAGAATGGAGGTGAAGAGGTTCTCTGGACGAGGAAACAACCCCCTTCCTGGGGCCTAGCACTCCACCGAGAGGTTCCCACGGTGGAGTGGAGCTGGGGACCAGGGGTCTGGCACTCACTTATCTCCACTGACGCTCCCGGTGATGTTCTGCCACTCGGCCAAGAATGAAGGTGCGTTCTAGAAGACAAGATGGAGAACACTACCAGGACCTGGAGAGTTTCTCATCCAGAGTCTGCCTCTCACACACGAAGGGAACTTACCATCAGAGTCTCCACATCCTGAACCTGGAACCCATCCACGCCAGCCTGCAGCCAAAAACTCAGAGCATTCTACAAGGAGGCGGGCAAGAGGACAGAGAAGATATTAACACTCGGACGTAGAGGCTCCAGAAATTCTAGCCCACTCACTTCCGGGGGACCTTGGAAGAGTCACTCGAACGAGAGCCTTGAATAGTCTTACTTTCTCACTTCTATTATAAAGGTTTAGCCCTTGGTCCCCTCCCATTCTAACCTATCATTGATTCTCTTAGTGCTACAGCATTTCACATCTCTCTGCTCCACCATGGCAAATCCCACGGCTTCACCTCTGACAACCAGAAAAGGCCCGTAGCGTCATTCAATACTTAGCATGTGTGGAATGATGGTCTACCCACTTCAGAGCTGAGGAATCTCAGGGAAGCAAGGAAGCATGCCCAAGACCACAGCAGAAGAGACAGGACCTAAAATGCTAGTTGAGATCCCAAGACAAGCTATTGACTCCTTTCCCAGTGTCCCGAAGAGGGTGTGGGGGCGGTGAGCAAGAACCAAGCCAAGGATGAGTGATTTTCAAAGCATAGCCCCGGGGCAGTTAAGGCAGCAGCTGACAAGAGCCAGCTCTGCAGAGCAGGCCCAGACCTGAAGCCCTGGCATTTGAAGGGCACAGAACATGGAATCCCACTTCCACTGCATACATTTTTCCCTTTTTCTCTCTGTTCCGTGTGCTCCTTCCTCTCATCTCCATTTTCATCTGAGGCTACCACTCCTTATGCCATTATCGACTGAAAACGTCCCTTATCAACAACTTTTAAAGGATGTCCCAGCTAACTGATGACCTGGCTGACCTCATGGGTCCTACTGAAATGCTGAGAGTACAGAATCCCTCAGAATCGGGGCTGCCAGTCTACAGCCATGCCACCCTGAAGAAGCTGGATCCCGTCTGATCTTGGAAGCTAAGCAGGGTCGGGCCTGGTTAGTACTTGGATGGAGACCACCTAGGAAGTCCAGGTATTGTGGGCATAAAAAATAAAATAAATAAATAAATAAGAGATTGTAAGCTGACAAAGTCCTTGCAATCTGTGAGGGCAACCAAGGGTTGCCTCGCCTAAAAAAAAAAAATTAGGGCTGCCAGCAAAGTGTCGCGGTCTGACTCCATTTTCTGTTCTGCCTGATCTGAACTGATTGGTGCCCTAGAACCCAGGCACTGGAGCTGGGGTGACATTCAAAGCCCCAGTCCCAGCCTGCTGGGTATAGAGTTTGAGCCCATACCTTCGGGGAAGTCAGATTAGAGAAAAAAAAAGACTACTTGGGACCTCAAATCTTAGCCAGGCACATGGAGCCATCTGAACTTTAACGTCCTCATTTACAGACTGGGGACACTGATAGGGACCTTGTGTGAGTCTGCAGGAGATTAGAAAAACTATATAAAACCCTGGGCGTAGGCCCAGACACACAGGAAGACCCCAACGCTTACAATTTCAGACTGGGCTCCATTCCGAGACACATCAGACGAGAACTGGGAAACCAGTCAGGACACAGGATTCCCACGGGGCAAGGGTTTCCGCTCTCGAAAGGAAGAAACCCCAAACCCAGACTGACATCTGAGAAGCTCCCTTCCTGACACAGTCGTCATCCGTGTCGGGGAAAAAAAGAATGAGTGCTCTGGAAAGGAACGAGCAGAAACAGGGATGCACTGCTGGCTTATATGGGACCATGCCTGCTTGGCTCCAAGGCGCAAGGGTGCCTCGGCTGGAGCCGGGCGAGGTTTGCGGGGCCTGCTGCGGAAGGGCCGACTCAGCCTCAGCACACTTACCTTCATCTTGGCCGCCACAGTGTCAACCTGACTGGGGAGGAACCACAAGTTCTGGCCCCTGTAGTTGGGAGTGAGGTCCAGAACGACCCGTATGCCTAGAACAATTTAGAGGCAGTCGTGAGAAAGGCTTCGGGGTGAAGGGGAAGGAGGACATCAACAAATACAAGTCCGTAGAGTGTTTTCTTTGTATTACTTGGTACAACGCTTAGCTTTGAACCCTGGCAAAGCTCATTCCACTGAAACAGATGTGATCGGGGAGGGGGCCTGAAGACCTTATAGTGCAGAAGGCTTGTAGTGTTGTAGAGAAGGCTGAGCTTTGGGGCACTGGGCTCCCCATCCCCAAAAAACGAACCCTTTTAAAAGTAAGACAAGATTTTAAGTAGATTTGTTTTCCTCAAAAAGATCAACTCTTTTCATGAAGATTTAAAAACCTCTGATTTCGTAAAACCCTACATTTTGCAAATAAGGACACTGAAGCCCAGAAGTAAAGTGACTACATAGCCTAGGAGAAGGTCTCTAAACCACCTGACAAATCCATTTCAGGCTGGATTTATACCTGCCTCCTTTATTCCTACCCTAGGAGAACCCTAAACCAGAGTAAACCAGGCAATAATCCGATCCTGCCTTTCCTCTGGCCAGAAGGCCAAGCCCTTCCTCGCTCCTTCCTCGCCAACTCCAGGGCACCTACTCTTTTTCTTGGCCACCTACTCTTTTTCTTGGCCGATTGCAGGAGGCTGTAAAAATCTTCTTTTGTGCCAAAAATGGGGTCAATCTGTTCCAAGTCGGTCCCATTGACGTCATCCTTCTGGTTCTTGTGAATCGGGCCCAGCACAAAGCCCTTCACCTTCAGGGTACCCAGGTGACCGAGACGCTCCTTCAGGCCTGAGTGGGGAAGAGGGGTAAAGTGAGGCCGGCCTGCGAGGAATCGCTCCTATTCGCTCCTCTCTCCGGGACCGAGGGCTGGGGCGGGGTGAAGATAAGGCTGGATCGTGAGACTCAGAGGAGCTGATGTAAGGGGCCTAACGCGTTGCTTCAGAAACCGGCTTCAACTGGCTTGAGGCGCCGCAGGAGGAAGATCCCGAGTCAGCTAAGCTCGTGAAAGAGAGGGGCGGGGGATCTTCAAAGACAGGAAGGAGGGCCTACGTCCCCGGGAGCGGCCGCCGGGACTGGGTGGGGTGGAGAACCGTCCGAGTGAACCTGGGGACCGGGTCAAAGCCAGCGACCAGTTAAAAGGAGGGGCGCGAGGCGTGGGGGTGGGGATGCACGGCGCTCACCAGCCAGGTTGCCCGCGTCGCGGCCCAGGAAGGCCTGAAGGTCGCCGATGCGGTAGAGGGCGCCCTTGTTCCACCAGCTTTGGGTCGGCAGCTCGCGGCAGCGCGGTGCCCGCACGATGATGACCACGGCGCCCGCCAGCATGCCGAGCCAGCCGAGCCAGAAGAGCAGCAGCAGCACCCAGCGGGTGCGCACCCAGCCAGGGTTGCCCGCCACCTTCAGCAGCTCCTCTTTAGACAGGCCCGTGAACTTGGCCGCCGCCTCCGCTTCGTCGTCTGCCACCTTGATCTTCACCAGACCGTTCTTCTCGGTGCCGCCCGCCATGACCCCGGCCACGGCTGCCCCCGGCGCCGCGTTCATAGGCTGCTTCTCGGGCTCCAGCTCGTTCAGCTCCACTTCCTTCATGTCCCCTTCAGTGTCCTGGCTCATGGTGCCTGCGGAACCGACAACACGACGCAGTCTACAGTCGAGCTATGGCTGGACGCCCGCCCCGACTTCCTGGCCCCGGGACGATCTCGCTGCTTGTATGACTCGGTGCAGCTCCGCGACCGCGTCTGCGTCTGCGGCGGGGCGGGCGGCTCTCGGGCAGCTGGCAGGGGAGCCCCGCCCCCGCCCGCCCCTTAAAGTGGAACCCGCAGGATTGTTCTTTCTGGGACCGTTGGGGCGGGGAGTGGAGAGGGGGGAATAGTGTCCGGAACAAGCCTCCGACTGCAGCGTGGTCCAATTCCACATTTCGAACCCGTCTACCCGTAATTTTCCTTCCAGCTAGACGCTAAGAAGGCTGAGCACGGAGCCACCTTTAGGTCAGCGGAGTCTGATTTGTCCCGCCGCGGGTTCCCGCTGGTCCCTCCCGCCACCGGAAAGTGGGCGGAAAGGGGACATCCAGCACCGCGAGGGTCCTGAGGCCCCTCTTCGCCCACTCAGGAAGCTGGTGGCTACGCCGGACACCATCTTCCATTTGCCCCTGGCCCAGGACTCAGGGCCTGCCTAGTCCGCCCAGCTTTGTAAGGCCGCTTGGGGCTCAGAGCCAGCCAAATTCAGCTTCCACCCTCTCCCCACCAGACCGTGTCTTCTCAGGCCTCTGGGACTTAGCATGAGACCTCCGCTTTCCCGCAGGGCTTCCTCCCACTCGTCCCTCAAGACTCAGCTTGAATTTAGTTCAATTAATTCATCAGGCAGCAACTATTTATGGAACGCCCACTATAATACTTTGCTTTATTAACTTCATTGAATTAACTCTAATCCAATCTCCTCCATGATGCTTTCCGATGAATCTGTTTGGACAAGAGAGTTGCTGACTCCGCCCGCTGTTTCTGGCGCCAGGATGTCGGGCAGCTAGGAATTCCACACCAGAAGAGACTGATAAGCAACCTCTGGGCTCTAGCAAACATTCCAGGGCTGGGGCCCAGTGAGAGGCATCCACCTTTGTCTACAACAGATCAGAGAAGATGCCATGGTGAGGCTCTTCCCCCACCTTGCAGGGCCTCCCACAGGTTACCCCAGTCTCCCTAGGGTGCCAGGGCTCCCTTACCCTCCCCATCGCTTCATTACGCTAGTCTTTGGAGCCAGCTGGTACTGCTGAGGTCTTTAGACGACCCCTCACTTCCCACCACAGCGGTCCTTGAATTCAGAGTAAGTGGGGCAGACACAAGGTTCACAGCGAAGACCGAAGACCGCTGGACAGCAACACCGTGAGGTACCGACACTCTCAGGAACTTCTTGTTCCTGAGCAGTGCCAGCTGGGTTATTTTCAGAGAGGAGCTGAAGGAAATAAGTGCTTTCTCTCACCTGGGCTGGAAGCCAAGATGGCTGTGTATTTAGAAGAAAGCAGAAGCCAAGATCTGCAGAAACAGAAGACAAGAAGGGGTGCCAGAGGAGAGCCAAGAGTGTGAAAGGCTCATCCTCTGCCATCTTGTTCTTCATGCCAAAGCCCGTACCCCACCTCACCCTGGGAAAAACGGAACCAGCTCCTAGAGGGAGGCAGGAAAGTGGGTAAAGGTCAGAGTTCAGGCCACTGCCCAATGATGATCCAAGTGATGATAAGAAGTCCAAGGTGACCCAGGCATGCGGATAAGTGCCAACCAGGGGTTCTGCACAGACTTCATCCCCAACATGAAAGCTCAAGGTTGAGAACTGTGGGGTCAGAAGCTCTACTTGAGATGATCCAACATAACATTGCAAGGAACACAGTACCTCACCTGCAGTCCCCATGGCTCCAGACAGATAAAGCCAATCCCTCTGCATGGGATAAGGAAGCTAACAACTTACGCCCCACTTTATCAACCAGCACACCTGCCACGGGGACTACCCTCCAGCCACATCAGCCTTCAAACACCTGCCAGCCTCACGACAGTGGCTTGTCAAGTCTCAGCATCTTTGTTCATGCCATTCCGTTTTGCCCTTCCTGTTTGTCCACTCTGCCTCATAAGCTCCTAGTCATTCACGACCCAGCTCAAATGACAGCTTTTCTCAACTCAATGGAAAAAATTACTTTTCATCCACTGTGCACCTACTTCTGCTACAATTCATGTCCCCTTTGTTAAATTTGTTTGAGTGTCTGTTTGCATTTCAAGACAAGTGGCAGGGGATTTGTGCTATTTGTCCATGGGCCCGCCTGCTCAGAGGTAGCATATAGCAGGCACTTGTTTGGTAAATGAGTGGATGAACTATATTAATCCGATCCAAATATTTCCCTTCTTAGAAAAGTAGCATGTGAAGATAAAAGGATAAAAGTTAAAAGGAATTTAAACGATATCAAGATGAAGTTATCAAGATGAATCTGTTTATGTGGGAAAACAAACCAAGACTTGCGACTAACTGTTCCACCAAAATAAAAAAGTACAAAGTACTAAGTCTGGGGGAAGCAGAGGACAGAGGGCAGAAGGTGGCTTGCAAGTCTCAGATACATTGTAAAGTATATTGATAAATATAAAACTTAATATTTACTATAGGAATGCAAAGTATATAATTTGTCAAAAACGATTTAGCCTTCAAGAGAAGCAGAGACAATGCTAAGGAAAAAAAGCAATTTGACAGTCCAGAGGCCAAAAAGGACCACATGAGGCCACCAGTCTTCAGTACTTCACATCCAGGCAGGCAGACGGGGGTGAACCCTGAAATGCAGACAGCCGAGTGTACCCAGATAGTTCTTTCCAACCCACTATTGCAAAAATTCCTGTCACATGTTCCCCAACAGCTGCGGATTACTTGATCTTGGCCAAAAGATAAGGCCGTTATTCCCCACCCCACCCCACCCCGCCACCCCTCAATGTGTCAAAAAGAGAAATTTCCAAAGACAGACTTAGAAACTTAGGAGACTGTCTCTGTCCTCCAGATTCTGCAACTCTGCCAAAGCCCAGGGCTTCATTCCAAAGATCCAGAAAAAAAAAAAAAAATACTATTTGCTCCACAGAATACCAGGCACTGGCATTATTAAATCTAAAATCAAAAAAAAAAAAAAAAAAAAAGACACCCCGGCTCTGCCTCTACAATACCTGTCAGCCTTGAGCAGTTTAGCCATTTGAAAAATGGATGATGGCTGAAGTTAAGGAACTGAGCATTTGGGAGTCTAAGTACAGCTGAGATAAAAGCAGAGGAAAAAAAAAGAAAGAAAGAAAAAAAAAAAAGAAAGCAGAAGAGGCTGACCCTGACCAAAGGGATTGACTTGGCAGCTGTTCTTTAAAAAACATGTTGAGATATTATTTGTTATTATAAACTCTGCAGGAGTTATTTGTTATTATAAACTCTGCTCTCGTTGTCTTAGGGAAGGGTGAGGAATGTAAGGGGAATAATAGCCAGAAAGAGTAAAGGAAGTGTAACTAAGGCCATCTCTTAAAAGAGAAATAAATGCACCACCCGAAACGTATCTGGTACTCAGATAAATTGGACACAGGCATCCAAGATGGCTAAATGCTACCAGAGCTTTCCAACAGTATGATCCTGAAGACACATAATGAGAAGTTGGGGTCTTAGATTTCAACATGTGCTTCCTGAACTTGAAGTCTCCCTTCATCCCCTTGGCTGCAAGTAATTTGGTATTTGAATAGCCCCACCTACATCTGCCCCTGCTCCAACCTATTCTCCTTTTCTGGTCAATTATAGAGAAAGTCTTATTAGGGCCTTCCTATAGAGAAGCAGATGACTGACTATATTTTTTAAATATTTTTTATATTCAATAAGGTGAAAGAGGGGTATAAAACATGAAGAAAACATTTAGGGACAATTATGGAGTAATAGAAACCTGAATTTGAAATAATCACTTGGCAACTAAAGTGATTCATTTCAATACCAAATCTAAGACTATTTGGACTGTAGAGAAATTAAAGACAAATTTAAAAAAAGAAAACAAAATGAAATACATCACTAATACAACTCTCTTTTCCGTTTCAAAATAGAAATTGTAACCCTAACAAAATAGAAATTGTAACACTAGCTAGAATGTAACCAATCTGAAAACAAAACTTCCCTGAATGATACACACTACTAGGAAAGGGGCTAAAGAATTACACTGTAACTTTACCATCCCCCCATTTTTACAAGCTTTTTTTTTTTTTTTTTTGCTTTTTTTGCTCACTCTGAAACTTTTGACAATCGTAGGTCCCCCCAGCACACCTTTCCAGAGAGACTGCAATGCCAGGCTGTGATACTGTGACATAAGAAATAGAGATGCTCCTCAACTTACGATGGGGTTACATCCCAAGAAATCCATCATAAGTTCAAAATATCCTGCGTCGAACATGCATTTAATACGCCTACGCTACCAAACATCATAATTTAGCCTAGCCCTTCTACTGAATTCTTTCCACTTTCACATCATTGTAAAGTCGAAAAATCATAAGCTAAACCGTTGTAATTTGGTGACTGTCCGCATATACATTTGGTTTTCATCTCTGTTTCCTGACAGAAGAGCTACTAGAACTCTTGTGATTTCCTAAGCAATAGAGATGATGGGAGCATCTTTTGTTCTAATATTTAGTCTCAGTCCCCAGTTCTGGACACAAGAACTTCTAAGACCCCTGGAATCTTTAGTGTTAAGAGTGTCATTTTGTATGTTAATGAGGTGACGGGTGGCGATGAGGAGAGCCTAGATAGCTCCATGATAGGGGCTGGTCACCAGAGGAACAACCAATGATTAGGTTAGAACTCTCAGCCCCGCCCCTGGGCCTCCGGAGAGGGGAAGGGGGCTGGAGATTGAGTTAATCATCTATGGCCAGGGACTGTGCCTGAGTAATGGCACCTCCATAAAAGCCCCAAAAGACAAGGTGGAAAGAGCTTCCAGGTTAGTGAACACACATCCATGTGCCAGGAAGATACATGCCCAAGTCCATGGGGTCAGAAGCTCCTTTGTTTGGAACTCTTTCAGGCCTCGTCTCATGTGCCTCTTCGTCTGGAGGTTCACTTGCAGCCTTTAAACATCCTTTATAATAAACTGGTAATAAATAGTAAATAAAGTGTTACCCTGAGTTCTATGACCTGCTATAGCAAATTCGAACCTGAGGAGGGGGCTGTGGGAACCTTGATTTGTAGCCAACTCAGATAAAAGTGTGGGTAACCAGGGAGACCCACTACTTGAGATTGGAGTCTGAAGTGGAGGGTGAGGGGTGCAGTCTGTAGAACTGAGCCCTTACTTAACCTCTGGGGTCCGTGAAAACTCCAGGTAGTTTCAGAATTGAATTAAATTGTAGGACATCCATTTGGTGTCTGCGCTAAACTGGAGAATTGCTTGGTGTGGAAAACCCACACAGAAGCATTCCGAGCAGAAAACGTCATGATCAGCTTCTTCTCACAGACTTTTGGTTGACTACACTCAAATCTGGAAATGTTATTTAAGAAAGCTTCTTCTTATTCATTACACTGAACAGAGACGTTACAAAATGTCTATGGAAATGCAGACATTTAGAAAGACATTATGAAATAGCAGAAATCTAGATTCTGACTATCACTCTTCCATGAAAACGGTAAGTAATCTTGAAGAAAAATGTGTGCTATTAAAGATGTTGGCTTAAAACTTAGAAATTAAAGAAAAATGGACCTTATAGCGAGTTTGGAAAGTCCTCTTTCATTCCCAAATTAGAAAGCAGCATTAGAATGGAGTCACTATATAGCAAGTTTCTTTAAAATAGCAATATCAGTAATTTACGAAACACTTTTATAGATAACTAATATTTGATTTAGGAAAAAAATTGAGACCTAAATGTCTTTCTCTACTTCCAGGAAATAAAATTCTGTACAGAAAAATCAAACTGACTCTGCAAATTATTAGAATAAGAGTTTAATAAAATACTAGATCACAAAACAATATACAAAAACAATTCTGTTCTGTCCACCAGTAGCAAATAACTAGAAAAAAATTTTTAAGTTGCCATTTACACTAGCAACAAAAACTGAGATCTAAGATTAACTCTAATGGTAAATAGATAACTTCTTTGTAAAAGAAGGATTTTATTGTACAGAAATACATTCACACAAAAAAATACTGAGTACCTGTCATGTGCCAGGCACTGTTCTGGGACATAGCAAGGAAAAAGTCCCCGCTCTCATGGTGCTTAACTCCACTGAGTAGGAGACAATAAAAGAATAAATACACAAACATGTATGTCGAATGCTATGAAAAGATAGACTAGGATAAGGAAACTATTCCTGGAAGGCATCTCTGATGAAGTGACAGTTGAGCAGACAATGAAGGAGGTGAGGGAACAAAGGAGCTTTCTAAAAGAAAGTTTTCCAGGTGAAGGAATACCAAGTGTAAAGACCGAAAGGAGAATATCATGTATTCATGAATAGAAAGACTCGATATCATAAAGAAATGAATGCTCCCAAAGCAATCTATAAATCCACTGCGATTCCAATACAAATCCTAGTATGTATTCTTGGGAACTTTATAAGATGATCTTATAATTCATGTGCAAGAGAAAAGGGCCAAGAATAGTAAAGATATATTTTTAGGACAAATCCTATCATATACCAAGCATGATACATTGCTAAAGTAATAATTATAGCATGCTAAAGGAACAAATGGACTAACGGAACAAAATATGAAGCCTAAAAGTAACCCATGCATGTTTGTAACCTTAATATATGCAGAGGTAATATAATCAGCAGAGGAAGGATTTAACTATTCGCCAAATGGTTCTAGATAAAACAGAATGAGATCAGTAAAATTAGAACACCAAACACAAAAACATATTCCAAGTGACTAAAAGACTTAAATATGAAAATCAAATATTTAAAATTTTTGGAAGAAAATAAGAATATCTTTCTGATTTCAAGGTAGAGAAAGTTCTTAAGCCACAAAAGCACAAACCATTTTAAAAATTGATAAATTCTACAATATTAAGAGAGAAAAATTGACATGGATAATAAACTAGTGGTTACCAAAGGGTAGGGAGGAGGTAGATGGAATAAAAGGGGTCAAATATGTGGTGACAGAAAGAAATCTAACTATGGGAAATGAATGCACAAAGTGAATATATATATATATATATATATATATATACACACACACACACATATACATATATATGTATGCCTTACTGTTAAATTGTACATCTGAAACTTGCTAGATTTTATTAACCAATGTCACCATAATAAAAATTAAAATTAAAAATTAAATAAATAAAAGAGAAAAATCTGTGTATCACAAGAAACCATAACAAACTAAAAAGACAAGCTACAAATGTTAGAAGATATAGAATCTGAAACTAATAAAACAAAGAGAGTCTTGATAAAAAAATATGTATATAAAATATGACTAAAAATCAGTGAGGAAAAGACCAACGACCCAGTAAGGAAAAAAATTTACGGAATAGAAACCGTCAATTCATAAAATAGGATACACAATAAAATAGCTAGTGAACTCTTGAAAGAGTACATAGCCATATTAGTAATCGGGAAAAATGCAAATTAAAATCTTAACAAAGTAACCATTTCATCAGATCGGCAACATTAAAACATCTGGCTAAACCAAGTGATGACAAGGATATGAAATCACATGAGTGGCAACATAAGTGGGTACAATCACTCTGGGTGAGCAAGGTGCAACAGCCTGAGGAACTGAAAACACTCATAGCTATGACCCAGCAATGTCACTACTAGATTCATACCCCAGGGAAACTCACACATATGGACAAAGCAACATGCAAAAGATTTCACTGCAGCACTGGCTATTGTAGTAAAGATTTGGAAATCTGAAAAAGGACCTATCACTAGCAGACAAAATAATTTGTGGAAAGTTTCTAAAGAGAGGACTACAGATGACTGAACCTTAAAGACGGGCAAAACATGTCAAAAATATAACGCTAAAGAAAAAGGGGAAATAGTAGATTCACCTTCAGATTTTTCCCCCAAAGTGAAAGATGCCGTAGACTGCCAACGGTCTGCATTTTAACCGACATCTATCCCAAAAGGCAAAACCACACCCTTGGTGAATGAAGGTCCTGCAATATCGGGTTAATTTATGGAATGGATGGAGCAAGCGCCTATTCAATCTCCCTATGCCAAAAATCTATGGGATAAAGTGTCCTCAGGATGATAATTTGTGAAATGTTAAATACTAAGAACAAAGAGCATTCTTGACCTTGGGCCAAAAACCAAATAACCTACAATTAAGATTCCTGGCAGGCCTGGCTTCCATAAATTTCACTCAAGGCTACAAAAACAGCCTGAAAGCTGTTCCTTATAAAATTCTACATTTCGACTCTCCCCAAAACCAGTCTAATCCTTCCCTGAGAGAGCTTCCCAATGGGACATTCCTCCGCAGTTCAGGAAATAAAGACAATCTGTTCTCAAACCGAATTTGTGCTGTAGAGGTGGTGTCCTACTCCCAGCTCCCAGCAGAGCATTGCTCATTTGCATATCCCGGCTCCTCCACTAACAGAGGCAGTGCTTCTTGCGACCGGAAGGGGGCAGAGCAACTCCTTGAGCAAAACGCCCGAAATGTGGCTTCCATCCTCAAATTTCTGTTAGAGGAAGCTGTCTTCAGATCAAAGGTACTTTCTCCAACAACCTCTCCAAGAGTTTACCATATGGCATAAGACAGGCAACCAATGAATTATAGTGACCTGCCTTGTTCTACATAATGGGAACAAAATAGTAAATTATACAGACAGATTTCTGACCTCAGGGAGGTTATGCAGGAAAGAGGTCCAGGAGAGCAAGGGTGGGAACAGAATGGTGATATTGAAACTGAAAAAGGAAACTGGGCCTTGTTGGTTCTGTCAATAGGTACAGGCTTTAACCTAAGCCCAAAGGAGGCTCGACGAGGATTGTGAGCTGAGATCATATTTTTTGTTTAGAAAGATCACTCTGGCTGTAACGTAGAGAATGGATTAGACGTGGGTAAAGTCGGAGCCAGGGAACTAGCAGAAATCCAGGGGTGAATGGCTTGAACGAGAGTACTGAGAAAGAAAAGAGCAGCCGATGACACCCAGAAGCTGGCCCAGCACCCACCCCTAGGCCTTACTGCTCTCATGGAGAACATAATTTCACCGAAAATCAGCATCAAGACAACGCCCCTCTGCGATTATGACAGAGCAAGACGAAACAAGACCATTCCATGATCATGTCTAAACACAGATCAAGACATGAACGCTGTCCAAATCAATCACAGAAGTCCAAACACCTCCCTGTCCTGGCTAATATGAGTCACTGCTGCTGCTTCACCAATTATAGCTTTAGCCTATAATTGTCCAAATCCTGCAAGTTCTAACACCGGCTTACTAAGACACCCCATGGTTCCCCACGTGCTCTTTCTCGCTCTAACAAGTGACAAATCCATCTTGCTCCCATGCAAGGATGTTCCTGGTAGTCTTTAGCTGGACACCGTTCACAGCATGGTGGCAGTGGGGCAATGACCACATTTCTAGCTTAGGCAATTGAGTAAAAGAGGTCACAGTGTAGAATGAACAGATTTTTAGTGAAAGATGATGAGTTTGGTTTCGTACTCATTGAGCTGAGATGTTTATGGGCCATGCCTGTGAGATCGTCTGGCGGACAGCTAGGTACATGGATCGGCAGTTCAGAAGATCCTCGGTTGAAATGGAGTTCGGGAGACGGCAGAATATACATGGTAAGTGAAGCCAGGGAACTAGCAGAAATCCAGGAGTGAATGGCTAGAACACTGAGCCAAACACTGAACCTCAAGTTTTGCAGTGGAGAAATGAAAGCGGTTCATTGGCGGGGTGCCAAGCCGGGAGACCTGGGAGCTAGCGCTCAAAATCCAAACTCCCTGATTTTTTTGTTTTGTTTTGTTTACTTGTTTTTTCTCTTTTAAATTTTCTTTCTTTATTTTTTTTTCCCTGATGGTTTTTAATCGAATGTTTTTAAAGGCAAAGATTGAAGATGAGCGGTTAAGGGTCCTCGACGAAGCTGATTGGTTAGTTCTTGTGTAAGCGTCAGCGGTTTTCCTTGTCTCGTTCATTTAGTTCCTGATGTCACCTTGTCCAGTGCCTTCGTCATTGTGGTCAGGTGACCTAACTGGGTTGAAGAACCAAGAATCTGCAAGACATCTCATGATCGTACATCAATGACATTATCTTTAAAGAAAAGGCAGAAACTCAATGTGTTGTAACCATTGTTACTATTTAAGCTATCACCCGCCAAAGAAAGAAGCACTGAACAAAACAGACCAAAG
>NW_006435764.1:7177985-7191165 GCF_000325575.1 Pteropus alecto
AAAAAAAATTTGAACTTCTATTTATGTTGCACCCTTTAAAAAATTTTCCTTTCCAAATAATTGATAATGTTCAAAGAGTATAATTTACTTTAAAAATCTCATAGATTAAGGGTAGTCTAATGATTTTCTTAAATGATAGGGAGTATAATCAAAAAGAGTTGCTGAGCACTACCCTATTCTGCCAGTACATGAACAATTACTAAATAATCACTGGTCATTGAAATAATAAACATGCTTGATAGACTAGTTCTGAATAGCTTCATATGATTTATATTACCTCTCACAAGTGTATAATCAAATCCTCTACTAATCGATCGAATTGTCATTTAACATGCTCATTTCTCTAAAAGACATATAACTCCACCAAAGCTCTAGCTAACATATTTCTTGTTTAACAACTAAATATCCCTAAAGGGTAACACCATTCCTAGAGATACTGCAATGCATGGAGCAGACAGATCAAGCTCCTGTTGCATTTTCCTGTTCCAAAAATCAATGTAATATATTGTCCTCAGATAGAGGACATAACAGATATCAAACTGATGAGAACAGATATTATACTCGATCTTAGCCACAAGGTCAAGAATTGATATTACCTGTATCAACTCCTCACCATACCTTCCTGTCACACACTGTCCTCATTCAGATCCACAGACACAGCGTGTAAGCCTGTCTTTACAATCTTCAACATCCTCATCTCCCCAGAGACCAGGCTAATCCTCCCCAGTGTCGTATTTCTCCACCAGCCAGGAAATTCTGTTATCAAATTGGGCTTTTTTCGTCACTGAGGTTACTATTTCCCCCGTTCCCCACAAAGCACTGGTCGTTTGCCTCACCCGCTCCATTAAGCGAAGCAGTGCCTCTTGCTGCCAGGTGGGGGCAGGGTTGCTCCGTGAGCAAACCCGCCAGACGTAAAAGTAGCTCATTTGATGAGTAATCAATGAATTAAGGCTGGGAAAAAAATCATTCAAAATTGTATAGAGATAAACTAATATATATTGAGTTCTACTTTGTGTCATATATTCTGTTAGGCAACAGGGATACAATGATGGTTTACACAGACATGACCTCAGGAAGTTTAAGGTGGGCAGGCAGGTGGAGGAGGCTTGGAGAGGGAGTGGTAGTAAGGAAATTGGCAAAGAAAGCAGGGTTTTAACTTTAGCCTAAAGACTATGGAGGGGCACTGAAGGACTATGAGCTGAGACGTGACACTTGACCAAATTTTTTATTTGGCAGGATGTCTGGCTGCAAGATGAAGAAAGGATGAGAAGGGAGGAAACCAGAATCAGGGAGCCAGGGTAAGACTGCTGTAAACACTTCGGGGTGGACGTGGTTCCATAGTGTGGCGGTGAGCACGTCTGCTTTACACGCAGAAGGTCCTGAGTTTGTGCCTCGGTGTGAGTCACAGTCCATAGTCTACGGCCAGGCCACCCTGAACAAGCCCGATGTCTGATCTCAGAAGCTAAGCAAGATCGGGTCTGGTTAGTACCTGGATGAAAGATCACCTTTGAAGACCAGGTGCTGTAGGCATAAATAATAAAAAAATAAATAAAAACTTCGGCGTGATCTCTAACTGCCAAGAATAGTGGCTTTTTTGGGGGTGGGGGGATATTAGAAAGATTTTTATGTACCAGCCTTGCTAAGGACTATTACCCTGAGAGTAGAGTGTCAAGAAGCCCTTCAGAGAAGGGGGCGGGCGCTCACACGGGCGGAGGAGAAAGCGCAAGTACGTCTGGTGCATTAGACGTTTCAGTTCGGGTTCATACAGTTCAAAGATGAATAGCTTTGCATAAAATGGAAAGAATGTATAGAAAAGGTAGATTGAGGTGCCATACCTCTTGGTGTCAGGTAGTTTTAATTAGGATCTGGAAACAAATTACTTCAAAACTCTTTGATGTGATTTTTTTATTATTATTATTAGGTTGTAGAAAGAGCTGGCATTGTTATCTATAATCACTGATCTTTAGTAGTGTTGAAACTGTAGCGGATATATCATCCCCCATGGTTTGTGCCTTAGTAAGAAAGCTTAGGAAAGGGCAGTGTTCTCTCTTGCTTACTGATTAAGTCAGAGAAGCTGAAACACTGTTTCTTCTCAGTGCTTACCCCTTTCGCCTCCCTTGGTAGCTTCCAAAAAGAGCATCCAGTTTTTGACATTGCCCCTTTCTAGTGGATTCTATGTCACCCCACAGAGATTGCAAACTCACCGTCATGGCCACCTTTGGCTCACGGGCATATTTTGATCGATTCATAGAATGTTCTTAAAATTCGAAGTTAGACACCAACAATTAAAACGAGCAAAGAAACATACAATTCTGGATTTCTGGATTCTCTTGTTCAGATTTTTTACACAGAGACAATACTCTAGCAAAGCAACAGTTGGAGCTAAGAAAGGGCTGCCTAGGTTTGCCAGAGGCCTCACCCAGTTTGTATCACTTATCTACATTACTTACACTTTTGTAGGTATGTGAGTTGGAGACCCCTGACTTAAACCTTTCCCTTCCCATTTGCACTGCCATTACACTTGTTAGTACAGAATCCACTTAACCTGTTGCCTAAACTACTGTGACAATCTAATTAATGTCCAATTTATCACCTCCCTGCTCAAAAGGTTTCACTGGCTTTTTTCTATCTACAGTTCAAATTATTTAGCTTTGCGCACCAGGCCCTCATCTGGTCTTTCCCGGGAAATCATTTCCAGTTTTATATTCTACTTTAACCCACCTTTCCTGAATTATATCCATACACTTCCTTTCTTTTCCAGCTCCAAGCCTGTGCTCAAACTGTTTACTCCAGAAAGCATTTCTAATTCCCATTCCCACATACCATCTCCCTAACCCGGTCTGCCTACTCTAGGATTTCTAGATTTCCCATAGTTTATCTGTTCTATTTTCTACACGTTTTGTTACAACTTTTCAATCATGTACTTGACCTAGAAATAGTTATTGAGTAAATGAATTTATTCCAGTTCATAATAACTTTGTACAAACTGGAATTCTGTCAATATTGTGTATAGTGTCACTTGTTATGTTCCCCTGGGACACATGAAACAATATTGCCCCCAAAGACGTAAAAATTGGTTCTTGGTTGGAGAAGAGGGGGGGGGGGGCAGGAAAATCTTAGATATGAAAAAGTTTTCTGGTTCTCCAAAGGGCCACAGTACTCAAGCAGATATACAGTATATCAGCGGTATTAAAAATTCGTGGGGGGGAGGGATTAGAGGAGGAAATGTCTCTTTAACACTCCTTGGAGGGGGAGACAACAATGAAAAAAGATTGAGGAACAGTACCCAGGGATTTGTTTCCTGTGTATTTGCTTGCTCGCCTATTGCCTTGAGAACAGTGAGTGATGATATCAGTAAAGCGCAATCAGAACGCCTGGCTCCAGACAGAATCGGACTGCCTGGATTTTCACCTTGGCTCTGAAATTTCTTAGCCAGGTAACACCAAGAAGTTACTTAACCTCTCTAGGTGTCAGGTTCCTCATTTATAACATCATCCTAATATCTTCCTCCTTGAGTTGTAGGTTAAGTGACTTCATACAGAATAGCACATACGAAGAGCTTAGTATATGTTTATAAAACTTGCAGGTGCACTAGGTGTTTACCACAAACGACTGATGAACGAATGCCGGCTGGTCTCAGTAACCAGTCTATAGGTGACTGGGACCATCTTGGCAATTAGGCGGGACTTGCAGGTGGCTCTGCAAGAGCTCTTTACACCTGGGCCCCTCATCTACAAAATGGGGGTAGTTATTGTAGAATGAATCGATTCACGTAGTGCGCTTAAAACGGTGCTCCTTATGTTAGCCTTGCTACAAGCCAAGATCCCAGAGAAATCAGACCGGAGAGCCGGACATTAGTGGTAGTCAGGAAAAATCAGACCCTGTCATAAGACTCAGGTGGAGCACCTAGCGCCTGATTCACCTCCCCAAAGGTCTCCATGCAAGGGACCCCCAACTGAGCCCTGCCCAGGCCCGGCCTCAATAAGACGTGCTTGAGCGCTGCCATAAGGCGCATGCGCGCCTTTTTCGCGCCGCCGGGGGCGCGCACTCCGCGCCCGCCTCCTTAGGAAATCTCTACCCACAATTCCCCAGGCTCGCACGCGCTCTCTTCGTACGCGTGCGCCGACCGCAGTCCCTCCCCCAAATCCCGTGGGCCTTTGCGCAGCAGTATTTAAGTGTCTCATTGTGCGCTTTCGGTCTCGTTTGACCGCTGCTTATCGTGAGTTCTTTTTTTCTGGGCCGAAGTATGGGTTGTACCTATTTCATTGGTGGGGGGGTGGGGGAATTTGACCATGGCCTACAGGCCTCGAAGCTGCTGCAGGGCTTTGTAAAGGACAAAATGGCGGTGGCGGGTGGTGCTGGCGGCCTTTGTGATGAGAACCTTCATCACAGACCTGTGCTGAATTTTGTGAGGATAAGAAACTCTGATGAGACTGGCCTTGCACTGCCGATGCAGTCGTTGCTCTGGGAAGCAGCGTTTGCGAAATACCCGGCGCTGACGTAATGTTCTCGTCCGCAGGGTTCAGGCGCAGTTTTGCACGCTAAAGAACCGAAAAAAGCCCTCTTGTTACGGTGAGTGCCTAATACCTTCCATCACCACTACTAATAGTTGAGTGTGTGGAAGTCCTATGGAATGTGCTACGGGGATGATTTTCAGAATTGAACTCTCTCTTTCTGATGGATTAGTGGAGAAAACATAAAAATTCTGAGTAGCACCATGCGCAGCAAATGTTTGGGTTTTTCAGAGGTGTTAAGGCACTAACATGAAATAGGCTGCAAGGTATAAAACTAAGTGAAGGGTGCTCTTTTATTTCAGACGTGCTTCAATTTAAAAGAAATTATAGTTTGGAAGATGGGTCAAGACTTATCCCCGTGGAAATCAAACATTACAGTGATGCTCCAGGTGTGTATACCGTGTTTTATGCAATTATGGGTAGGGGCACAGTGTCTGGATGGGGTGTCAAATTGGGCTGGCCACTCTGTGATGAATATAAAATGACAAGCATATGACTGAACTTAAAAGTGATGTCATCTTATTACTGAGAAGTGGGCCAAGAGTACTCAAGGGTCTTCAAATCGTTATCAGCAGGTACATAAAATGCCTCTTTTCTGTCTCTAGCATCTTATCACCAATCCTGAGGAATTCGGCTGCCTCCCAGGGTGACGACAGGTAATTGTTTAAATGGGGGATTGTGTGCCTCTCTCCAGTGTTCCCCACAACCAAGAGGGCAAATGGCCAGTGGAGCAGTGTTGTCTTTTTGCTCCTTCCAGCTTGTTTCTCTTGGAATGATTTTCCTGGGGAGGGAGAGAACCCAGCAGCACAGCTGGTTTTTGAGAGGGTGTGCTTATCCCTCACCTACATGCCACTGTCAGATGATTTGAATTGTTAAAACTGATGCTCTGTGAGGTATGACAGTTAATAGCATGTTAGAGTTCTGATGGCAGTTTCTGTTAATGGATAAATCTTATTCCATCCCAGTATTTTTAAATAATCATTTGCTCCTCATTCACAGGTTGTCTTGATGATGATACATTCATCTATCTTAATGGTGAGTTGCTTCTAATACTGTGGTAAATTAACATACTTGTGAACCCATTATCCAAAGGATAAGTTATCATGGGGCTTTTTGGATTCCAGAGCCCTGACTGACTCATACAGATTTCTGGTTCCTCTTATTCCTTGTAGTGATGTTTCTTAATCTCTCGTCTTTCTTAGATGCCCATTGATTTGCCCAGGGTTGAACTTGTGGAAAGCCTTGTAAGTGGTGAGTACTTATAACTTGGTTGTAGCTTGCCCCAGAGTATAGTGCCAGTGAGGAGAGCAAATATCCTGTCTTAACCCAGTTCTAGCCTCAGAGCCAGTAATGGTGAACCCACTGAGGTTAGCTGGGAGAGAGGATGAGAATTTGTTCCATAAGGAACTGTCTGAGGTACAACAAATGGCTGAAGATGCATTTGCTTAGTTTTTCTTAGCCCATCCATCTGTTAACCGTAGCCAGAACAGCTCTGGCTGTTTGAGATATTTTACTAATTACATGCTCTCATTTAGGAGCAGTTTGTTCCTGTGTGCTACTGAAAAGCTTCCAGAGTTGAAAGGTTAGTTGATTAATGTCTGGCTTATGCCACCAAGTAGTCAGTTTCTATGATGAATCAAACTAGCTCACTATGACATACATAATGAAAACGTTTGAACACCTGAGAAACTGGGGAAGATAGTGGGGGGGGGTACCCTGTGTAAGGAACTTGGAACTTTTATCACCCACAGCTTTCTTTCCCCAGGTTTTGTTACCAGTAACCTGCTTGTCCACTCAAAGGTGAGTGGTTTTCACATGTGTTAGCACACAGCATGCTGGGGAGAAACATGCCTTTTTAGGCTCATTTATGATGACTTACATGGAATCTCGTTCGGCTGATGACTTGCTGTTGAGACTCGGAAATCTGATTTTCTAGAAACTGCGGTGGGAACAACTAATGCAGGAAGTGAGCATAATAAATAAGCCTTGCTGACTCAGTCTTTGTTTTAGGTCCAGCACCTTCTCTGGAGCCCAAGAATGATTTGAGGTAAATCCCTTTACAACACTTTCAATCTATGGCTGCTATATAAAAATTTTCAGTTTTTATGTATGGCTTTTTGACCTGGATACCTGTGCAAAGACATGAACCCATTGGCTTAATCCAGAGTTTGTCTCAGACCATTCCTGAATGACTCACAATGATGAGTTCAATACCGCCCCAGTCTGATCACTGTGACTGAAAGGTATTTTCTGAGCTGTGAGCTTGCCTTGGAGTGAAAAGTGACAACGGGAAATTGAGTAGGCTTTACAGCCAATAGGAAGTTCTTTGGACTAGTTGATGGTTCCTATAATATGTGTGTGTTAAAACCTGCACAGCCCATACCAGGTGTGCCTTTCCCCCAGGAACAGGGACTCCTAGGGCTGGTTAAAAGACTAGTTCCCATTCTTTTGCAGGGAAAATGTAAGCCATATTTCTTCTGCTCCACTCCAGTCTGAAGTTAGAGGTGAGTAAACTTAAATGCAAGGTGTGGGCCAAGCTAAAATATCCCAGTGAGGAGACATTCACACGTCTTACCTCTTGTCTTTGTCCCAGAGCCTGTAAAGGTGAACCCACTGGGGCTGGCTGGGGGAGAAGAGGAAAGTTTGTTCCAGAAGGAACTGTCTGAGGGATCATAAGTATTTCTAAACACGGGAAAGGGAGGATTAAATCACCTATTAAAATATTGTATCTCCCCCCCACCAGGTCTAAAGAAAGAACAAAGTATGTTTAATGGTAAGTATCTGCTCACATATTGGTGATGATTATTTAATATAGACATAATAGCTTAAACAGAAAAGCCATCTAGAGGTGTAAATTGATTTAGAGGTCAGCCCCTAATAAATCATAGTGAATTTTCTTTCCCATGTAATAAGAACTTTTCTTTTTCTCTACAGGAATTTAACTCCTGGAAGACATCAAAAGGAATTTTCAAGTCATTTCTTGTACAAACTAGCAGTTCAGATTAGCATATGATCATATGTCTTTGTAAATAAAATGGTTTTTTAATCTTCACTGTGATTCATGTGTATGAGTGGGTCTAGCTGTTCACCAAAATAGGTGGCAACTTCCAGGTTATCTTGCAGTATACAATTGGCATCAAACATGTATCTTGATCTTCGTGCACCATTACGTCTGAGCAGAAAATGTGCAAATGGCTACTTGAGAGTTTAGTTTCCAAATGGGTTGCGTGTCCCCACACAAACCCAGTGTTTTCAGTTCTGTTCATGTGGCCCTGGGCAAGCTGGCTTTGGGGACGAAGAGGGCAGTGGCACAGTGCATGGGGGAGGGGTCGGTGCGGGGGGAGGGTGGATGTGTATGGTTAGGTCAGTGATTCTCAGTCTAAAGCAGCCCTGTGGTTTTCTAAACCTGGAGGCCGAAATCTGCATGGTTAATGTATACATTACTCCCCACCCCACCCCCATGCAATTTTGGTGTAAGGTCTCAGATGATCACCCTGAAACATTTCTCAAACGATTTGACAGGATGGATACCAAGTGGTGATGCATTAAGGGATTCCCACCTACTTTAACATTTACACACACATTGCTTAGTCATCTGGGGGGTTGGTTCCAAAATCCAAGAAGGCTCAATTCCTTTATATAAAATTTATATAATATATATATATACACATTGTGTGCGTGTGTATATATATATATATAACCTATGCACACTCAGCTTTGCATCTCTAGATTACTTAATGCCTAATACAATGTAAATACTGTATAAGTAGTTGTATTGTTTGAGGAATGACGTCTGTATTCAGAACAGATAGAACCATCGTAGACCTAACTACATAGTACATGTCAGTAACATTTTACTTCCATCTGCAATTGGTTTAATCCATGGATGTGGTGGGCCAACAATGCATTTAGTGTCAACTATAGTACAAGAAAGGCAACTGAAAAGACTTCAGTGGTAGCCACGCAGATGTGAGTTATCAGTAATACAGCCACTAGAACTGGAGGGTTAGTCCTGAAAGATCAAGAAAAGACCCATGCCAGGACACGGGGTCATCAGCATTTAAAGATGGGACAGGAACCTGCAGAATTGGTAACGGGGAGAGAACATGCCCAACATGGGATGAATGGTGTGTCAAAGCTCCAAAGAGGTCAGAACTAAGACAAAATGACGGCAAGCAGGTGTGTTGAGCTTTAGCTACAGACCACTGTGTATTCCCTCCTCCTGCCCTGTCACCACCCCTGAGAAGAATGTGCCAGAAGCACCCTCAGAGGAAACGGGCAAGGAAAAGAATCAAATTGCCCATTTTCACAGAAAATAGCAGGGGAGGAAAGTCAAGTCGCCGAAGTCCCAGGGGCTTAACCATCAGAGCAGGCTGTTCTAGGAGTTGATGCTGCAACTCAAACCCAGATCCAGGAAAAGTAGCAAGAAAGTGATGGAGCCAAAGCTAGACCGAGGCTGGCACAGGGGCCGGGCAGGATCCGCTGGAAGTGTGTGGTAGACAATGAAGCCTTGAACACTTCTTTTGGCAAATGAGGAATTTAAGGCCTAAATTAATGGCTACCTGGGCTAAGAAATTTTAAAAAGGTGAAATGAACAATATGGAGAAAAGGGAGAAGCGCCAGAATGAGACCTGGCTTCTCACTGTCCATCTGCACGCTGATGACAGGACTGCGGCATCTCTGGCCTGGACTTCCCTGAACTCCAAGTGCAGCCAAGCACCCTTGACCAACCCACCTGTTATCCAGTCAGCCATTCAGATCTTTGATTCTCTGTCCCGTCCATCATGTCTGCTGCCTAGTCTTCCCACCTCAGTTAGTGGTAACAGCACCAACAAGCTGCTCCATCCCAAACCCAGCAATGTGCTCGCCAGAAGAACCAAGGCCTTGCCCTTGCCTTTGGGTTACATTTGAGAAGAGGGAGAGGCAAAATAAGACAGCCAGCAAATAAGATTATTTGCAATAGCACAGTGGATCTCAACCCAGGGGGATTATGGCTCCCAGGAGACATTTAACCATGGCCCTCTTGGACAGCTCTTAGAAGGGCCTGCCACAAAGCCCCTAGGAACTTCGGATTCTGTTCCTCCACTCAGCGTGGCCTCTTCTTAGGTGTTTGGACACCTTCAGTCAGATTTTCTGTCTGAGGGCTATGGTTGTACACTTGTAGATTAGCAGATGGGTTTCATGAGACCCTAAGAATCCCTCCAGAAATTGTAGGTAAAATCATGTAAGACAAATGCACATTTATTTGGGGAAGGCTTTCAACAGATTCTCTGAAGGGTGGAGGGCTTAAAAATTAAAAACCTCATTAAAAATTAAAAACCTCATTAAAAATTAAAAACCTCATTAAAAATTAAAAATCTCAAGTTGACCAGGCACTTTGACCTGTTTCATATTGTGTTGGTTTTTATGTCTTTCTCAAGGATGCCAAAAACTAGGAAGTCAAAAATTGTTCCATCGATTAGTATGGAAGAAAGTACCATTAAAAATAAAAACAGCTTAAAGAATTAAAAGGAGGATATAAATTGGAGACAGTTTCTGTAAGCCTTTGAACACTACTTGTTAATTGATAAGTTTCATGAAAGTAAAACATTTAATTACAAAAATTACACGTGCCCATTAAAAGATTATTCTCCCCTTGGACTCGCTTTGCCTGTCACCAAAACCAGTCATTTTCTGTGAACTTTTCCGCTTCTCTCCACCTCTGCCGCCATAGCCACCTTCATCTCCTGCATGGAGTCACAGGAGCCTTCTCCCAGTTTTCCCAGTAGACTATAAACATCGTGAAAACAAGATCCATGTCTGATTTCGTCAGTCATTGTAGAGTGCCTGTTCGATAAGCATGGACAAATGGCTTTCCACGGAGCAAATGTATTTTCAAATTCTTGTGGACCCCTCACCATCAGCCTGCAATACTCATGCAGGAAGAGGCAGGGATAATAGGAAGAGTGGGGAAGCCACTCCCCCACTTGTCTGCTTCAAAGAAGGAACAGGCTACTGCCGACTGCGGGGGAGCCCCAACTGGGGATCTACCCACCCAGAGATGGGATGCTTATCTGTAGCCTGGGCAGAAGGGCTAAAGCCTACTCAGCTGGAAGGCTGTGGCTTGCCCCAGTTTGGGTCTTGCAGAATTTGGAGAAGGTTGGGATTGAAAGATACTGAATTTCGCTTTTGTCCTTGTGTTAGTTTTTTTACTGCTGTTGTAACAAATTACCACAAACTCAGTCATTTAAAACAAATTTATCTTACACTTTTGGAGATCAGAAGCCTCAGATGGGTCTCGATGGGCTGAAATCAAACTGTCTCAGCAGGGCTGCATTCATTCCTTTCTGGAGGCTCAGAGAGAATCATTTCTCCACCTTGTCCAGCCTTTAGAGGCCCCCCTGCAATGACCCCTTTCCATCTGCAAAGCCAGCAAGAGCTCACTGAATCCTTCTCATGCTGTATCGCTCTGACCCTCGAGTCAGCTGCCTCCTTCTATCTTGTATAAGGACCTCTGTGACCATACCAGAGGGGCCCACCAGATAATCCAGGAGAATCTTTCCTCAAAATCCTTAATTTAACCACAACTGCAAAATAACTTTTGCAACATAAGGTAACACATTGACAGGTTCTGAGAATCAGGACGTGGGCACCTTTGTGGGGGGCATTATTCTGCCCACCACACTCCCCTTGATTCAGCCCTTCCCTGGAGGCTCTGGGTTTACTCACCAGAACCTGCAGAAACTGCTTCTATTTATTATCATCAAGACACAGAACTAAGAAACCTTGATCCCTTCTCTAAAGTCATAGATTATCAAAAATTTTTTTTTTTTTTAGTTGAGGCAACCTTTGGTTGACCTCACAGACTGCAAGGACCTTGTCAGTTTATAATCCCTTATTTTTTTTATTTTTTACGCCTACAGCCCCCGATTTTCCTAGGTGGTCTCTCATCCAAGTACTAACCAGGCCCTACCCTGCTTAGCTTCCGAGATCAGACGGGATCGGGCGTGTTCAGGGTGGCATGGCCATAGACGATTATCAAAAATCTTGCTAGTTGAAATCACATCAGTGAGAACGAGAGAACCCACTCTTGCCTAAAGGATCTCAGCCGTCCTTGTATCTTTGACACAGAAACACGGCCTCTGCTTCCAACCCAGCTGGAGAGTTTCAGTGAAGGAAGGTTTCCAACAGAACGGTCCACACTTATATTGAGAGTTTCCAAGAAAATAGGACCACAAGTCCCTTTTCAGCCAGGGCCTTTCATAGAGCTGGGCTTTGCTTTGAGCCTATAAAAGAACTGCTTATTTAAATTAACTACACTGGCCTCGGCTCCTCTCCTCCGCCGCTGGATCCTGGGTTTAGGAATCAGGAATGTCTGAAGAAATGTTCTTTCTCAGGGCATCTGTTCCCCTCTGGGAAGGGTCAATGGTGGCTGATGGATGTTATAAACAGCAAAGTGTAAGTGGGGTGGGGGTGGATGTGACAAGTCGGAGGCGGGAGAGGCACAGAAGGGAACCGAGAACCCCAGGATGCGAGAGAAACGCAGTCCTAAATGCCAGCCTTCACCGTGTGCCCTCAGTTCTCACAACCACCCCTTAAGCGCGTGTTCTGATTCTCCCACTTAACAGAAGAGATAGGAGCCTACGCAACGTGCCTCATGTCATCAAGTCAGGAACTGGCGGGCAGGGATCCCAACTCAGCAATGTGGATTCCAAAGCTGGTGCTCGGGAACTGAGGGCTGTCCAGATGTGTCCTGGCCGCCGCTCGCCGCAACCTCACCTAACACAGACCACCACCCGTCCGCCGCTAGAGGGCGCCTGAAAGCCTTCGGGCTGGGAGACTAACGCCACGGTTTGGGAGAAAGAGACCTTGCAGGCATTGAAATCACGACTTGTAGGTGGACCAATCCCAAGAATGGAAAAAAGCGGAGGGGCGGGTTTACGCAAAATACAACAAGCCCGTGAGCTGGCAGGAGAAGCAGTTAAAAAAAACCCTGTTTAAGGTCTGTTTTAGAGAATCTAGTTATAATTTTAAATAAAATAATAAGAAATTGAGTTTAAGAAGGATTGCCCTTTGAAAAAGAATCTAACTGTTAGTCCATTAAAGTCACCACAACCGTAAAAGCAGTCGTAAGGGTAAGGCCGTCCAGGAGCGGAGAACGGTGGTATCGCTTCTCGGCCTTTTGGCTAAGATCAAGTGTAGTATCTGTTCTTATCAGTTTAATATCTGATACGTCCTCTATCCGAGGACAATATATTAAATGGATTTTTGGAGCTGGGAGTTGGAATAGGAGCTTGCTCCGTCCACTCCACGCATCGACCTGGTATTGCAGTACTTCCAGGAACGGTGCACCCCCATTCGGGGGAATAATGGTTGTATGAAGAAAAGATCTCGTGACTTGTTAGCGATAATGCTTTCGAAAGTTGTGGAAGTTAGCTGTTTTTTTAAGTTTCATTTTCGCCTTGAGTTGCATAATCGAGTGATGTAATGGGGTTGGAATAATAAACTTTTTACAGAAAAAGAGAAGTTTATAATGCTTGAGCGTTCACGGTAGGCTGGTGAGTGTAAGTCCGTCAGCGTTAATTAAACCCCAGTTGTGTTCCTGAATTTATGACGAGGAAAATGGGACAACAGGCGATGGTTGGATCTCTCCCTTCTCCCCGCGCCAAAGTTACAGGATTTTAGGG
>NW_006435764.1:7191270-7214497 GCF_000325575.1 Pteropus alecto
AGGGAAAGATGGAGTTTAGGTTTAACTTAGTTTAGTGTTTTGATAGGCTCAATACAAGGTAGGGCTGTGTGCAGAGGTCAACATCAGATCTGGACTCTGAAGTATGCCCAGAGTGCTCTTTCCTTGGTAATACAAAAATGAATGTGGAATGTTACGCTCAGAACTTACTGGCAGCTCAGAAGCTGCGCTGGAAATCAAGGCTGCTGCTCTGTGGAGGACTTTGATCTGCCAGGGGAAAGTAGGATGCTTTACTCTTACTGATGTAATTTCAAATAGCAAAGTTTCTGATAGTCTCTGATTTCAGAGAACAAAACTCAGTAAGGAAACAGTCACTCAGAGAAGGAGGCCATTACATTTTAAAGCTGCAGCTTATCCTTGGGAGAGATATTGTTTCTGTTAACTTTGCTGATTTTTACTCTTAGTTTGAGTTAATTTTCACCAAACCTCAACGTGAGGAAACAAAAATGACGCCCTTACTTCCGGAGACCTTTCCAAAACAGAGATCTGTTTTAAGATCGTCGATTTCATTTTCCTGTCTTTTTTCGTTTTGTGTCTTTTGTACTCGGGATGAAGCTATGTGCCACAATAGTGATTAAAATAGTCTCTAATGTGGGCTCATTTCTTGTTTTGTACAAAAAAAGGAAACATATACCATGATGCTTTAGAGTAGGGAGGACTAGGCCCAGCATCGCGGTCCACCTAGGATGCGTTTCACTCCAAAAGTAAAACGGTCAAGTTACTCTTCAGATCCCCGCAAACAAATATCTCCAGATTTCGTTTTCGTAAAGCAAAACCTGGCGGAGCAGGCAAGTGATCTGTACCCCTTCGGCTCTTTGAAACTCCCAGAAATGGCCTTGGTCCTGATCCCACTCGGCGCGCGCTGGTGACGCGGACGCTGCGCCGGAAGTGCGGCTGGAGCTGCCAGGCACAGAGATGGCGGCTTCAGGGGCACGTTGGAATCATGTGTGGGTCGGCACCGAGACTGGGATCCTGAAAGGTGGGTGTCAGGACCGGGCAGGGAGAAGTAGGGAGGTCGCTAGCTCGCGACCCCCGTGCGATTGACGCCCGCGTCCCGCAGGGGTGAATCTTCAGCGCAAACAGGCCGCGAATTTCACGGCGGCGGGACAGCCGCGGCGGGAGGAGGCGGTGAGCGCCCTGTGCTGGGGCGCGGGTGGTGAGACACAGGTGAGCCGCTGCTGGCCAGGCCGGAGCCGGGGGGCCGGGGGGCCGGGGCGCCGTAGCCTCGCTCCCCTCGCCATTCTGCACTTCGCTCCACGCAGATCCTTGTGGGCTGTGCTGACTCGACCGTGAGGCACTTCAGCACCGAGGATGGCAGATTCCAGGGCCAGAGGCACTGCCCCGGCGGGGAGGGCACTTTCCGAGGCCTCGCCCAGGTCGATGGGTAAGACCGAGCTCCTCGGAGAGAGCTCCCGCCGAATAACAGTGATCAACCCTTAGGTGACACGGGCCTGGGCTGGGTTACGAGGACCTGTGTCCTGCCTCTTTCGTTAATTCCAATAACAAGCATTTACTTGACACCTACTGAGTTTCAGGCATTGGGCGAAATGCAATGGCTGTAGGTTAACCAGATAAACACAATACCTACCTTCATAGAGTTTGCACCCTCCAGGGATTTTCTCCTGATTTTATAACCTTTAGAGTGTCCCTGAGTAAATCATTCACTAGTTTAGAGGATGTTTTTAAACGGAGACTGATAATCACCAGTAAGGTGATGAAGCTCCCAAAGTAAAGGATAGGACAGTGCCAGTATTTAGGTTACTGGCCTAGCTTACTCCCAAAGATGAAGAGAGGAGGTTTTGACAGGCTGTGTCAGTTCAGTGGTGATAATTCTGACAGGTGAGGTCCAGGAGGCCGTGAAGGATTGGTAGAATTTCAACAGGTTAGAGAAAGGGGTAAGTGCATTCTAGAAAGAGGTTACTGCCTGGGTGGAAGCCAATGATTGATGGTGTCAGGCTACAGGGTACCTTTCAGGGAAGATATAATAGCATTTGGAGGTTGAAGCTGAGGAAGCATTTTAATACAAGATAGGCAAGGTAGGGTTGAGATGAATTGCAAAGGGCTTTAAGTGCCAGGCTGAGAGATTTGCACTTTTGTTTTTTGGTGGTGGGGAGTTACTGGTTTTTGAGCGAGCAGTGCTGTGGTCAGAGCTCTGAGTCTGTAGGAGTGTGGAGGATGGAGAGAGAGCAGATGGGAGATGTTGACACAGCCCAGGCAAGCGATACAGAGCCTGAACCAAGGTGGAGAGAGTGGGCAAATGTGAGAAAGAGCATAGGCTTGGGCTGTATAGCTCCCGAGGAAAGACCTGCTTGGGCTTCTGGGGAGGGGTACTTTGAGGGAGAGGTTGACATTTAGTGTCTGGAACCCATTACAGGGAACTCAAGAGAAGAAGCTGGTGTTTGACTTTGGTCAAACCTTAAATCCAGACCAGTCCCATTTCAGTCCTTTCAGAGTTACTGATCTTGACCCTTGGTGTCCGACTCAGGTTTCAGAAAGACTTGCGGGCCAGGTACCCCCAGATGTAGCTGTGGAGTACAAAGGCATTCTGCTCTGGAGTATCACAGACTTGATTTCCAGCTCTGGTTCTGACATTTGCAGCCGAGTAGGCAAATCTTTTAATTGCTCAGACCTTCAGTTTCCTCAGCTATAAAACTGGCAAATCCTCGCTCTGTTGAGGAACTTAAATAACAGACAGAAAGCTGGAAGTTGTCAGGCCCTGTCCAGACCCGAGTTACCTGGAGGCTTCCTTTGGAGTCTAGTTAATTTGGGGGTAGGCGGAGTGGGGCCTAGAGAATACTTTCACACTTCCTTTATTTATTTTTTTAACCTAACTCTATCCTCCCTCTGCCTGCAGCACCCTTATCACATGTGTGGATTCTGGGATTCTCCGAGTCTGGCGTGACAATGACAAGGAGATATCAGCTGATCCAGTGAGGTTCCCCCGCCCTGATTCCGGTGGCTGGGGAAGGTTGGGGCCAGGGTAGGAGCCGAGTGAGGGCTTTCAGGGAGGAAGATTTAGGACTCTGTAATTGACTCGAATCTTCTCTCTTTTTAAAAAATTTTTTTTGAATTTTGATGAGAGATTATTTGAGCCCAACTGATGAGATGTTGGGAAGCAAGATCTCAAATGCTCCCTAATCTTCCCTCTCATCTCCCATTCTTTTCAGCTCCTGGAACTGAGGGTAGGCCCTGGGGTGTGTAGGATGCGCCAAAACCCAGCGCGCCCTCATGTAGTTGCCACAGGTGGGAAGGAGAATGCTTTGAAGGTGTGGGACCTCCAGGGGTCTGAGGAGCCTGTGTTCAGAGCCAAGAATGTAAGTGACGGGAGTGGGGAGGGGCTGGGTCTGAGGTCCACAGAGGCTGAGGCCACTGAGTCAGAGACCAGGTGGGCTTTACGGGATGGTGATGGAGGGCTGAAGGGAGTGGCACACTGAGCTCCCCACAACCCTGTCCCCTGTCTACCCACCTCACCAGGTACGGAATGACTGGCTTGACCTGCGAGTTCCCATCTGGGACCAGGACATACAGTTCCTCCCTGAGTCGCAGAAGCTTGTCACCTGTACAGGGTACCACCAGGTGAGACCCCACCCCACCCCTACGTCCTGGGCTTAAGCAGCCTCCTGGAAAAACCACCTCCCTGCTTAGGCACGGCCCCCATCCTTTTTCACGGCCGTCCTCACCGTCCTTCCATCCCTGAGCTGTCAGAGGAGGGAGCACTCCCTCGCCTGTTTCAGCCCCATGGCCTTCTCTTACTGCATTCTAGGATGGAGTTTCCTGAACAGTCCGACTCTTCCTTTTCCTCCTACCTAGGAGAGAGGAGAGGTGAAAGGAATGTCCCTTTCACAGTAGAATCACATGATTCAGGTGTCATGAGAGGACTTTGGGCTGCATGTCAAGAGAACTGGGTTTCTGGTCCTGAAGCAGCCTCTGATTTGCTTCAGGACCCAGCCCTGACCCTCTCCTTTCTGGCCTCAGTGTCTCAGCTTTATAGGAAGAGCCCAACTGGGGATCTTTACAGCTGGCCTCATTTGAGGTCCTAAGACCCAGGCAGGACCAAGTCACTGTATTTACTGTTTCCTTTGCTCTTGCATATCGGAGGCTGATCTTGGTGATACGCACCCGCTCAAAACACACTCGGGCTTCCTCTCCTCCCTTGTTCAGGCAAAACTTCTCTGTCAGTTGGACCAGTTTGCTTTTCCATCCCAAGATGGGAATATGCGGGATGGAATGCTCACCTATGCAGACCATGGGATGCCGTCAGCTCCCAACCTTGGGGATCTCTCCCCTCAGCCCTGTCCTAAGCAGTTGTCCCCCAACCCCAACACTCAGAGAAGAGGGTACATTTCAAATGAGCAAGTTTTTTGAAGAGCGGGTTATGAAGGAGGGGATGAAGATGTGGGGAAGCCACAAAGGGGGGTTATGTGGAGTGACGGTACCTTTGTGACACCTGTCTTTCTCCAGGTCCGTGTCTATGATCCAGCCTCTCCTCAGCGCCGGCCGGTCCTAGAGGCCACCTATGGAGAGTATCCACTGACAGCCATGACTCTCACTCCTGGGGGCAAGTGAGTGTTTAGAGGGCAGAGTGGGGTCAGGAAGGGCTCCCAGAGGCTCCTGCTGACTCCACCTGCCTCTGGTCTCCTCCTCAGTTCGGTGATCGTGGGGAACACTCACGGGCAGCTGGCAGAAATCGACCTTCGGCAAGGTAGTGGACTGGGACCCCTGGGGGAGGGGAGGGGAGGGGAGGATTTCCTCTGAAGCAGTACATCTGACAGGTGTTAGATTGTCTGGGTTCAAATCCTGGTTTCAAAAGCGGTATGACAAACAAATTCCTTCAACTCCCTGTGCCTTAGTTCCTTCACCTGTAAAATGGAGATATTAATGGTAATTCCTATGTCAGCATTATGTTGAGGATTAAGTATTGAACTATAAAGTGATTTGAACAGTAAACGATAAATGGTTGTTGGATGCCTAACTGGCGCTGATGTCTCCCCCATTCTCCAGGACGTCTACTGGGCTGTCTGAAGGGGCTGGCAGGCAGCGTCCGTGGGTTGCAGTGCCACCCTTCAAAGCCCCTACTAGCCTCCTGTGGCTTGGACAGAATCTTGAGGGTACACAGGATCCGGAATCCACGGGGCCTGGAGCATAAGGTAAGAGCCTGCTGCCTCCTTTGCCCCCCATTCATGGTTCTATTTCAGGATGTTTGGCTCCTTAAGGCCCCTCATCTTTTGCAGGTTTATCTTAAGTCTCAGCTGAACTGCCTTCTCCTGTCAGGCAGGGACAACTGGGAGGTAAGCAGTTGGGTCTGGGAAGGTGGGAGCCATGAGCATAGATGTGAGGGTTTATTTCCCTGTGGGAAGAAAAAGGAAGCACCTGGAACTGTCTGTCCACCTACCTTGTTACTTAATTTTTGTGAGGAATGTTAATAGTTACAGTCCTGACAGGGTTCCCGCCAAGAATGACAGGAACATGGATGGGAATGGCTTCCCAGAGCAGGACATAAAAGCACTGGTACCTGGAAGGGCTGTTTGTCAGCCAGAACCTCCCTCCCTGTGGGGTATTACTGGGCCCCTGATTCCTAAGCTTTTCTCCACTCACCAGGATGAGCCCCAAGAGCCTCAAGAGTCCATCAAGGTGCCCCCAGAAGACACAGAGGCAGATGAACTTTGGGCTTCTTTGGAGGCAGCTGCCAAGCGGAAGCTCCCTGATTCGGAGCTGACCCCAGGGTCTCGGCCAACCAGACGGAGAAAGAAGCGGCCTGGCTCCGCCAGCCCCTGAAGAGCCTGTGCTCATTTTGTAAATAAACAGCTCAACACCCTCCATGCCCTTGAGCCTTTTATGATGGGAGAAATGAAAGAAGGGTGGCTGCTTTCTGAGCTGGGGCGGCGGGATATCTGACGTCACAAAAGCCGGGTGGGAGTCAGGTGGGCTGGAGTAGGTGGCACCGAGTGCGGGGGCCGCGCGGGCCATGGGTTGCTGCCAAGACAAGGACTGCCACACCTGCAATGAGGAGGCCAAGGAGGCCGAATTGGAGGAAGTCAAGGAGGAAGGTGGGACCAGAGACACCAGGGAGGCCCAGGGAGGCCCAGGGAGCTGGAGCTGGAGCTGGAGAGGGGAAAGGTCCAGGAGGTTGGACGGGGGAGGGTAGAGCGGAACTCAGCTGCCTGGTCATTTCCCAGACACGGACGTCGACATCGACGGCGAAGGGACTGATGTGGACTCGACAAACCACCGAAATCTCAAGTCTAACGAAAGCCTGTTGATCACTGTACTGTGGCGGCGGCTATCCATGTTCAGCCGTCGGGGCTCCACACGATCAAACAAGAGGAGACAATCAATCCAGATTCAAAAGCAAGGGCGTATGCTCCCGGAGAACAACTCGGAGGGGATCCTGGAGGAGCCGGAGAAGGGGTGACTCCAGCTCTGCTCTCAATCTGCCCTAGCCTCCAGAGAATAAAGCTTCTAACGTGTACTTGGAGCGCTTAAGGCTCTGCTTCTCGCTCTGGGCGTACAGGGAGCAAGCACCAAAGAGGCTGCGGTCTCTTTAAGGCTCCTCCCCTGAGGTTTGCCCCGCCCCCAGAGCCCGGGCTCTAATTCTTAGGGGCGGGGTCAGGAGAGCGGTCTAGCCAATGGGGGGACGGGATCGTTTTGCGTTTTAGGGGGCGTGTCCTTAGGGTTGGCCCGGCTCGAAAAGGCGTGACACTGCCCTCTCGTCACCGGGGGTGGGGTTACGTGTGGGTGACGTGGCGGCTTCTAGTCTTTGGTCGGGTTTCGGCGGACTCCGCGCCTGAAGAGGAGGCGGTGACGACCCGGGAGGTTGCGGCAGCGGTGGCGGCGGCAGGCGGCAGAGAGGAGGTAGGACTCGCTCTAAGAGGGGTCTGGCAGCCGTGTCAGGTCCCGGCACCGGCTTTCCGGGAGGCGGCGATGGGCCGGGGGAAGGAAACCAGGGGCCAGCGGACAAGTCCTGCCGGCCCGGCTCCGGGTGAGCGAATATCTTGCCGTCCAATCAGGAAAGTCCCTATTGAGAAAGGCGTAGGCATTAACTAATCAGTAGTTGCCGTCCTCCGGAAGGCGGGACTTGTGCAGGGGTGGGACTTCCTGTTTCAAATAAACACCCAGAGATTTTTTTTTCCCCCCTCTCCGCCCACCGAAGTGTGTCCCCTTCAGGTGGTCCGTCACCATTTCTCCCCGAGGAGTCGAAGGAACCCGTGGATACTAGAGGGCCCAATTAGAGCCTGGGACAGTTAGTGCACAGGCCGGCCTGGAGCCTCGGGGCCACGGGACCTGCCTTGGCCCTGTCTCTGCTTCAGGGCCCCCCGGCCCCGCGCTGTGGCTACCCGAGCCAAGTTGAAAAAGAGTCAGAAAGGGAACGGCTTAGGTCCGAGAGGAAGTGGGGCCCTGCCCGTTGCTGGCCAGCCCCAGGAGCTGTGGTTGGCTTTGGGGCTCAAAGATTTGCTGGTTGGGGAGAATTTGTGGGGAAAGAGGTTGCCTGGGGAATGACACTCTCCCCTCCACAACAGTCCGAGGTTATGCGTCTCAATGATCCCGCGGAAACGCTACGGGTCTAAGAACACGGATCAGGGTGTCTACCTGGGTCTCTCAAAGACACAGGTCCTGTCCCCTGCAACTACTGGCAGCAGCAGCGACATCGCCCCTCTGCCCCCCCCAGTGGCCCTGGTCCCTCCCCCTCCCGACACCATGTCCTGCCGGGATCGGACCCAGGAGTTCCTGTCTGCCTGCAAGTCTCTGCAGAGCCGTCAGGTAAAGACCGCGAGTGGGAAAGGCAGGAGTGGGCTTTACTTAAATCCGGGAGAAGCTGTGCTCCAACACTGTTGACTGAAGTATTTTTTGTTTTAAGTAATTACTGCGGGAATCTGATGGAGAACTGATCAGGCTTAGAGGGGGTGGAAGGATCTACTAAGAGGTGGGCTCGCTATCTGGAAGCAAACATCTGAAATTTGGGGGGAGGAATCCCCTGGAGAGCAGGATTGCTATTTTGGAAGGAATTTCGGGATGAGAGGTGGCTGCAGTATATTCGGTTTGGATAAGGAAGAAACAGGTTCTAGAAAGAGCTTTTAGCCCAGCTAGAGACAAGCACTTTGAATTCTAGTTCTGGTATAGTTTGCTCTGGGACCACAGGTTTGCTCTGGGACCACGAGGAAAGTATTTGGGCCTCAGTTTTTATATCTGTAAAATGAAGGGTATTTTCTAGATAAATAATTTTTATCAAAATCATTTCGTAGTGCTTTTTTAAAAATTGCTTTTCCTTGTCTCGGTCCAGACTTTCTGAATCTAAGTGGGACCTGAGTGACTGTAATTTTAAATATTTTTACTGCTCAGCTCTTGTTAACAACTGCTCTTCTATATGATCTCCAAGAGTTTTCCAGTTATTCTTTTGGATGCCCCGATTGGAGTAATAGAATGGTAATGCTACCTGCCATTCATTTGATGTTCTCAGTGTACCAGCTATTTGGTTAAAATACTGTACAGCCCTTTAGTTTACCTTAACAACAACAATAGGAAGTGTGCGGATTGCCTTCATTTTATAGAAGAGGAAATAGAGACTTAGAATGGTTTCAGTAAATTGCCCCCCACCCCCTCCAGCCAGCAAGTGGTAGAGTCAAGATTTGAACCTGAGTCTGTCTGTCTTCAAATCTGGCCTCTAAACTTCTGCTACTGATAAAATTAGACTGTCTGGTGAAGGATATCACCAGTACTAGAAAGAGTATAGTGGACACCTGAGAATAGTGAAAGGTGGAAACGAGAGGGGGAACTAAAGTGTCACCTCTTGACATTGCTTTTCAGAATGGAATACAAGCAAACAAACCGGCTCTGCGTGCTGTCCGGCAACGTAGTGAATTCACCCTCATGGCCAAGTGAGTTGAGAGAAGTTAAGTGGTGGGCTGATGCAGCATCCGAGGAGAAATAGGCTTGACTCTGGTAGCCCTGGCTGTGAGGGCTGGAGCAGTGTGGGAAGAGGCCCTCTCCTGCCCTTTCCCACCGTGTCCTCGCTCATGCTTGTTTGCAGGCGCATTGGGAAAGACCTCAGCAACACATTTGCCAAGCTGGAGAAGCTGACGATCTGTGAGTGTTCCAGGGATGTTTCAGAGATGGGGCATTGAACCAAAGAGGGCTAAGGAGCCGTACTCCTTGAGCCTTGTCTTTGACCTCACCTGTTGTGGCTTCTTTGTCTCTGCAGTGGCAAAGCGCAAATCCCTCTTTGATGATAAAGCAGTAGAAATCGAGGAGCTGACTTACATCATCAAACAGGTGAGTTACTATCAAGAGAGCCCAGCATTCCAGTCAGATCACTTCCATCATTTCTCATTGCTATGGAGGCCCAGAGCAAGTTTCTAGAGCCGGCCCAAAACATCCTTGCTCATCCATTGAATCAGTAAACACTTACTGATCATCTGCTGTGTTCAAAGCACCGTACTGGGCACTTGCCTTACAAGCATGAGGCAAGATTCCAGTCTTCAAGGGCTTATTGTTTAGAAGAGAAATCCAGCCCCATAAATTTCGACTTACGAGTAGGAGGCAAGTGTACAGAAAAGGTCTTACAAAAAGATGAATGATAGTCTAGGGACTCCGGGAAAGATTTCATAGAGGAGGTCAAATGTGAGCTGGTTTCAAGGCTTGTGTAGAGGCAGTGGAAGAACATTCCAGACAGAGGAAACTGCAGAGGCATGGCTTACAAAAGAGAAAGTTCAAGTCTTTTCTCAGATGTTACCTGCTCCAGGAGGCCTACTCTGACTGCTGTTTTATAATCCAGTGACAAAAACTCTGATCTTTCTTACTTTGCTGTTTTCTTCCTTAGAGCACTTGATACATTTTAACCTTTTCTGTAATTATTATGTTGTTTGTCTCTGTTCCTTCCCACTTACCTCAACCCCTTCAAAAAAAGGAGAAAATAATGTAAGTGCCACAAAAGTAGAGATCTTTTTCTTTCTGCTTGGTCACAGATGTGTCCCAAATGCCTAAAACAGTGTCTGGCATATAGTAGGTATTCCATATTTGTTGAATGAATGAGTGATTGGCAGGAGATGAAGCTGCAATGTAGATAGGTGGTTGGTTGTGAAGATCATTGTGGACCTTGCTAAGGAGCGTAAACTCACTCTTAACTGCCATGGGCTACAAGACAATTAGAACCTGGATCCCAGTTCTGTCTGAAAGACACTGGCGTAGCACAATTCTGTACAGTTGCAATTCCTTCCTTTGCCAGCACAATGTAATAAGAATAAAAGGTGAGATTCAATGACCATGGATGGAGAGGGAGAAAAAACCTGGAGCACGGATGGGCAGAGAGGCTAGGAAGGAGCCTGCTGCAGTTGTCCAGTACGAAGATGATTATAGCAGAGGCCAAAGGGCAGACATATTCTAGAGATGCTGTGCAGGGTAGAAAAGAGAGGGTTCCACTAACTGTTGGGGTGTTATTGCATAGGCGTTCAGGTACCACGACTTGAGTTCAAATCCCAGGTCCAGCCTTTGTGGTATGACCTTGGGTGAGCTACCTAACTCCTCTGAAGTTCACTTTCTTTATAAATAAAAAGGGGAGAAAAACAGTACCTACCTCACAGGGTTGTTGCGAACTCCTATGTTTATTTTCCAATTACTTTATTGAGTGCTTTTGGCTGCCTGGTTCTGGGGATTCAGCAGTGGACAAGACAATTATGTGATCCTTGCCTTTGGGAACTTCCTTTCTGAATGGTGAACTAGATACTCTATAAGTAAACAGAAAAGACAATTTCGGTTAGTGGTAAATCCTTAATAAGAAATAAGGTGAGTGAGTTACTCAAGTGAGGGGCCTGCTTCAGATGAAGTGATCTAGGATGACCTGGCTGAAGAAGTGACTTTGAGACATGAGCAGTTAGAAAAAAGCCAGTCATCCAAAGATCTGATGGATGCACTTTCCAGAGGGTGAGAATAGTGAAGAGAAAGGTCTCAAAGTATGGTGACCTTAATACATTTGATAAACACTAAAGAGGCCAATGTGATTGCAGCCTACCAAGTGAGGAAGAGACCGGTAGGGGATAAGGTCACAGCAGTGAGTGGAGCCGGACCATATAGAGCCTGTGTAAACCAAGTAAGGAATTTGGGTTGGATTCTACACTTAGTGGGACGCTCTGGGAAGATCTGAAGCAGAGGGATGATGTGCTCTGGTTTAAAAGATCACTCTGGTTGCTGTGTAGAAAGTAGATTGTAAGGAGATTAAGCTCTAAGAGGAAGGTCATTTAGGAGGCTCTTGGAGATTTTTGAGAGACAGCAGACAGTTTGGACTAGGATGGGTTCAGTGGAGGAGATGAGTGAACCGATTCAGAGGATGTGCTGGAATCAGCTGGGTTCTCTCTGGATTCCTGTTATGGTCCAGGCGGATTAAGGGAAAAGAGAGGATTGAGGATGGCTCTTCAGTTTTTGGTTTGAGCAACAGTGAATGATAGTGCCATTCACCAAAGTGGAAGGGAAGGATCAAAGGGGAATAGCTTTCCGGGATGGGGGACTTAAGAGTTGTTTTCTATGTTAAGTTTAAGGACAGAGAAAGTCGTAAGCTGCTTAGCATATTGCATGGCACATAGTAAACAAATACGAGGCTGCTGTTGTGTTCACACAGTGCCGAGTACATCGTAGTAAGCGCTCAGCAGAACGTGGTTATGTTATGGCTGTAGGTGGGTTAGGGATATGTGAGCGTGTGACTTAGAAGCTTCTACCTGGGGCGCTGAGGTGATAAATACTGCCATTTTCTAAGCTAGAACCCTGAGGGAGGAGATATTATGGGGAGAAAACTTGGAATATAGTTTTGGACACATGGCTATTGGGGTTGCATCAACTTTCCAAAGGGGCAAGCCAGTCAGTGGAAATCATCCAGGGGTCTCGAGTGTGGTTGGGGCTGGGGTACTAATTGGAGGGATGTTAATTGGGAGGGACTATTGGAAGGGCTCTAGAAGTTACCTAGTTTTTTTCCCGAGCCAATTTCTTGAACTATTCGAGACCTCTTTCCCCTCCCCCTTCTCTTCTTCCTCTAATCCCTCCCTGGCTGGTTGCCCTGGGTCAGCTTTCCCTGCCATCCCCTGGCAGTCTCCATCTCCCTTGGCAGGTTGGGTTGTGAAGTAGACTCGGCATCGGTCTGGTGTCGAAACCTAGCTGTGCTACTCAACTTATCGTGTGTGACCTTGGACAAGTCACAATTTTCACTCTTGCTGATGCTTCTGGAAAACCATGGTGCCTTTGACTCTTGCTTTCCCCTGAGCACTACACCAATGCTTTGTTGGGCAACATGCTCTAGGTTCAAAATTTTGGGCTTTTAAGTGGTTCTGTGACCATGAGCTTGACCTCACAGGTTGGAGTAAGGCAATAGGGTGCAGGCATTAAATAAGTAATTTATTTATCAATGGATGAGAGCATATTTCTTTTTTTTCTGGCTCTACTCTACAGAGACTGAATCAGAGCAAACTCTCGAGCTCGGAAAATCCCAGCAGGCCCTTTCAGTCTGACTAGTAGCTGCTAGTGACTCCCACTCTGCCCTCCCTGCCAGAGATGTCCATGTAAGGGAGATGCTGACCGAAGGCTCCTTGGATGATAGTTTTTCTGTTGGCTCTTTTTCACCAGGACATCAATAGCCTCAACAAACAAATTGCCCAGCTTCAGGATTTCGTGAGGGCCAAAGGCAGCCAGAGCGGCCGGCACCTGCAAACCCATTCCAATACCATCGTGGTCTCTCTGCAGGTGGGACCTGGGGTGGGACCTGGGGTGGGAGAGGGGGAAATAAAAGGGAGGGAGGTATTGTCTTCCTTTGGTTGACCCTCTCTCTTTTTCTTCTAGTCGAAACTGGCTTCCATGTCCAATGACTTCAAATCAGTTCTAGAAGTGAGGACAGAGGTGAGAATAATCTGTGTAGGAGGGATAGGAATCTGGGAGTAAGGGCCCAAGAGGGAAATGGGAAAGGGACAAGTGGAAGGGCAAGGGCAACAGGGTTATGGGCCCACAGGAGGGATCTCTTTAACATACCTGCTTTCCAGAGGCCTCAGGACGTTTGCATTTCTTCCCCAACCCCAGAACCTGAAACAGCAGAGGAGCCGGCAGGAGCAGTTCTCCCGGACACCCGTGTCAGCCCTGCCCCTTGCCCCCAACCACCTGGGTAAGTCACAGGCAATACGGGGAGTCCTGAGGGGCACGGCTCAGTTCCTCTGGTTGTGATGGCCTCCTCTAAGGGCAGGGTTGGGTAGGAGAATGGAGGGGCAAAGAAGTTGTTAGGCTTTATGTCTCAGAGGTCAAACCTGACCTTGGCCTTCGGGATCCACACTTAGTCTCCCACATTCTCACTGTTGGCGGTGAAGTCGGTTACGTTTAGAATAATGATAGTTTCTAATAATTTTTGTGCACTTGCTTCATTCACATTATCTCATTTAATTTTCACAACCACCCTTTGAGAAAGCAACTATTATTATCTCCCATTTTACAGATGAGGAAACTGAGGCTCAGAGAGGTTAAATGACTTGCCTAGGGTCACAAGGCTAGTAAGTGTCAGAGCTGGGATTCAAATCTAGAGCACAGGGGGCGTTGAAACTGCTTTTAAGCGATAAAAAGTGCCCTGTCTTCTTTCTTCCTCCAGGGGGCGGTGCTGTGGTTTTGGGGGCGGAGCCCCGTGCCTCGGGGGACGTCGCCATCGATATGGTGGACTCTCGGACCAGTCAGCAGCTCCAGCTCATTGACGAGCAGGTACTCAGGCTCTCAGCCGGGAAGGAGTCGCCCCTCTGTCCTCTGTGGACCACAAGCGTTTGGAATGTGCAGTGGGCGAACCGGCAAGCTGGGAGGGCCCTAAAGAGGCAGGCCCTGCCCGAAGCTGCTCCTGGTGCTCATGCACGCTCTCTCCTCTGAAGGATACCTACATTCAGAGCCGGGCCGACACCATGCAGAACATCGAGTCCACGATTGTCGAGCTGGGCTCCATCTTTCAGCAGTTGGCACACATGGTTAAGGAGCAAGAAGAAACCATTCAGAGGTGAGGCTCTCTCTCTCTTCCGCCCCAGACAGAGGAGCCTTCTCTTCCCTGTGGATTGGCATTCTGAAAGGTCCCTAGGGACAGCCCTTCCGAAGAGTAGAGTGAATCCTGCCCACCCACAGGGTTCAGTCCGCCTGCCTCCATCCATTCAGCAAGCGTTTATTGAGCACCCATTCCATGTCAGGCACCGTTCTAGGCGCTGAGAATATAGCAATAAGTAGAACAGCAATGTCTCTGTTTCATGGAGCTACTTCGTAGTGTATGTATGGAATTCAGTAGCGTGGGTGAGGACAGCAGTTAAAAAGAGTTGACAGGAAATTTTTGGACAGTGAAAGGGCTATACAGAGAGTTAACGCAGGATGATGTGTTAAGAAAATGACTGACCAGGTACATCAGATTGGGTGGCAGGGAGGGCTGCTCTGAAAAAGACATGATTTTGGTACAGAGACCTGAATAACAAGGGGGATGCAACCATGCAAAGAAGAGAGAAAGAATGTTCTAGGCAGTGTGGGCAGCTAGCACAGACGCCTTATGATGGGACAGCCTTTCTGTATTCAAGAATCAAAAAGGCCAGCATGGCTAGAAAATAATGAACAGGGAGGTACAGGATGAAACTGGAGGCGGCAGGCAGAGCTGGCCAATGGGCGGGCTTCTCTGCTCCTCTAGCGCCACCTGCTGCTGCAAGAGGCATTTTATCTGCCTTCCTCTTTGGTACTTAGCATTCATTCATTCAATAAGTTATGTCAATACATCCTCGGACAAAAGAGGTAAAGATCCCCACCCATGTGGAACTTACATCCTACGAGGGGAGATCGATTATTAAGATATATAATAAGTGGTCCAGTACATATTTTCGTCCAGTGATAAACACTACAAATAAGAGTAGGATAAACTAATCAGGAGTGCTAGTTTTAGAGGGACAAGTTGTAATTTTAAATAGGGTAATTAAGGTCAACCCTATTAAGAAGGTGACATTGAACCAAGATTTGAGAGAACGTAAGGGAGTCTGCCATGTAGATATCTGGGGAAGAATACTAGGCAGAGAGAAGAGCCAGTGTGAAGGTCTTTACACAGGAGTGGGTCTGATGAGTTAAAGGGTAGCAAAGAGGCCACTATAGCTGGGGACAAGTGAGGAGGAGAGTAGTAGTACACAGGTAAGGTCAGAGGAGAAATGAGGGGCCAGGTCATGTGACACCTTTTAAAGTCATGTGAGGCTTTGGCTTTTACTCTCAGTGACATAAACAGCCATTGCAGGGTTTGGACTAAAGATTACACTATCTGACTTCTATTTTAAAAGGATCATTCAATTGCTGTAATCAGAACAGATTGTAGGGGCCTAGGATAGAAGCGGGGAGATAGGTGATAAGGCCTCTGCAGTAATCTAGGCAAGAGGGGATGGTAGCTGTGAGCAAGCTGGTGAGTAGTAGTTGGATTCTAGATGTATTTTGAAGGTAGAACCAAAAGGAGCGATTTTCTGATGAACTAAATGTCAGATGTGAGAGAAAAAGAGGAGTTTGTGATAACTCCAGGCTTTTGCTACGAGCAATTGAAGGGATTTATGGCCTTTCCTTGAAATAGGGCCAGTTACTCAGAGAGGAGTAGGTTTAGGGGCGGAATAAGTTCAGTGTTGGACGCGTTATCCAACAAGAGGTGGACAGTTGTATGTTAGACACCTAAGTGGAGATAGTGCATAGGCAGGTGCATATATCAAGTTTGTGAGACAGGTCTAAGGCGAGAGTGGGCAGAATCGGATTTTGAAACTGGGTGAGGCTTGTGTGTATAAAGAGGAGGGTCAAGCATGGGGTCCTTTTCTGAACCTAAGTCTCATCTTGTGGGGAGACTGAACAGGAGCTCAGCTGGTGAGAGAGGAAGAAAAGCAAATGAATGTGGGGTCCTGGGAGCCAGGAAAGGAAACTGAGTCAAGGAAAGAGCGATCAGCTGTGGCAGATTTTGTTTTTAGGCCGAGCAAGATGAGAGCTTCGAGTTTAATTGGAGTGTTTAATTCATTAACATTTAATGTAATTTTTGATGAGGTTGGATTTAGGCCTCCCATTTTACTATTTGCTTTCTGTTTTTCCCATCTATTTGTTTTTCTGTTCCTTCTTTTGAACAACTGGAAATTGTTTTTAGAATTCCATTTAAAGTTGTCTGTTGATATTTTAGCTATATGTCTTTGCTGTTTTAAGTTGCTGTAGGGATTACTATATGCATCATTAACTTTCCAGTGTACTTCGTACAAATTGGAAGAACTTTGCATCTTTCCCCATCCATTGTGCTCATGTTGTCATATTTGTTGCATCTATATGCTTTATAGATCTCACACTACAAAATTATAACTTTTGTTTTAAAGTTTAAAGAAATTAAGAAGAAAAAATAGTCTTGTATTTACTCATGTGTTTACCGTTTTCAGCTCGTCATTCCCTCCTGAATATCCATTTTCTATCTGGCATCACTTCCCTTTTAACCGGAAGAACTTCAGCATTTTTTATAGTGCAGATCTGCTGACAAGTTCTTTTACTTTTCTTTTATCTGAAAATATCTCTATTTCACCTTTATTCTTGAAAGATATTCTCTCTGGGTATAGAATTTTGGATTTGCAGCTTTATTCTTTAAGCACTTCAAACACATCATTCTATTGTCTTTTGGTCTCTTGTTTTTCGTAAGAAGTTAGTCATATTCTAATCGTATGTAATGTGTTTTCCTCTGGCTGCTTTTCAACATTGTTATTGCTGATTTTAGCAGTTGACTTATTTATTGACTTATTTATGTGTCTAGATGTGATTTTCTTTTTTTCTTTTTTTTTTTTTTTAGGCGAGGCAACCCTTGGTTGACCTCACAGATTGCAAGGATCTTGTCAGTTTACAATTCCTTATTTTTTATTTATTTACTTTTTTTATGCCTACAGCACCTGGTCTTCCTAAGTGGTCTTCCATCCAAGTACTAGCCAGGCCTGACCCTGCTTAGTTTCTGAAATCAGACTAGATCGGGATAATATTTTCAGTTTTGCAAGCTATATAATCTCTGTTTTAACTATTCAACTCTAACATTATAGAGTAGAAGCAGCCAAAAAAAAAGGTGAATGAAAATTAATGTGTTTCAATAAAACTTTACTTAAAGAAAATGTCATGGGCTAGATTCAATCCATGGGACCATCCAAGTACTAGCCAGGCCTGACCCTGCTTAGCTTCTGAGATCAGATGGGATCGGGCTTGTTCAGGGTAGCATGGCCATAGACTAGATGTGATTTTCTTTGAATTTATCCTCGTTGGGGTTCTCTGAGCTTCTTGAAATCTGTAAATTTATGTCTATCACAAAATTTAGGAAATGTTTGGCCATTATTTCTTCAAATATCTTTTCCACCTCTTTCTGGAAATATGTGTATCAAATTACATCTCATTAGGAGGCGTTTAATGTCAGCTTATTCCTGTATAAGAGAGAACAAATCTAATCACTTGATTGAACTGATGACAAATAATCTCTCCTTTTAAAAGTACATTTTCAGACGTGGTGCCATAGTGTAGCGGTTAGCACATCTGCTTTACACACAGAAGGTCCTGGGTTCGTGCCCCAGTGGAGCCATGGTCCATGGTCTACAAGCCCGATGTCTGATCTCAGAAGCTAAGCACAGTCAGGCCTGGTTAGTACTTGGATGGGAGACCACCTAGGAAGACCAGGTGCTGTAGGCATAAATAACAACAAATAAAAATAAAAGTACATTTTCTTCTTCGCAGTCAGCAAGTAATTCATGAGGTACCCTGTGATACCTTCCTCTCCAAAAACCTTTACCTAATGTTTCTAGCATCCATTTATGATGCTTATCTGAATCAGTTTATCTCATTGGAACACATTTTTCTCTAAAGAAGAGCTTTCCTTTATTAACAGCATGAGCCGAATCCTCTTAATTAAGCTAGGTAAAACCTGAATTATTTTCCTGCATTTTCAGAGTAAATAGTTGATGGAACGTTTGCCACAAGTAGTAACCACAGAGTTCTTGTTTTGTTTTTTAATTCTTTCTTTCTCTTGGGCGTCATTATGGGCTTAGGGTTTTTGTTTTTTGTATTATAATCAGTTAGGATAATGATTATTTTTGTGCTCAGATTGTTCCCAGTTTGTCCAGTAGGAGCCAAGAGGTTTTTTATTTTTAAAGATGGTTTTAAAAAAAATTTTTAAGGATGTTTGTATGCTAATAGGAATGATCCAACAGAGAAATAAAAATAGATGATACAGGAGCGGGGTGAAGGGGAGAATTCTTAAAATTACGTCTTGAGAAGGTGAGAGGAAGTAGGATGCAGTGGGCTTGGCTTTAAAAGGAGCTGGTAATAGGTGGGAAAGTTCAATATGTTGCACTGATGCTGGGGGTTGGTAGGTGAGGCGGTGGGGGTGGGGTGGTAGTTCTCAGAGTACTTTAGTCTTCTCAGTTTATTCAGAAGAAAGGCTGTTAGTGGAGAGAATGGGGAGAGGAGGTGTGGAAGGTCAGAGGGATCCACAGGTGCACACAGCCCTGCCCACTGCTCATGCCTTTAGGAGACATCCAGTTCTGGTGTAACTTTATTCCCCACAGCACCTGGCAGAGCTCTTTTACCCTAGCTTGCTGATCATGTGAAGCCGGGTAGACACCTACGTTTGTATAAAGCAGGTTTCCCAACACCAGCCCATCGAGCAGCCCGCCTCATTTAATTGGGCAAGGTAAAGAAAATAGGTTCCTGGCCTCATGCTTGGAGATTCTGATTCCATAGGTGTGAGTGCTCCTGAGAAAGGAAGCGTGAGGGAAGGACCCTAAAGTGTTAATCAGATCAAGGACTAGGACTTGATTGGATCAGTGTCAGCACTTGGAGTTGAATGGCTCAGAAGGAATTTTACAGTAGACTGAAGTGTAAAAAGGAAATAACCAGAGAGGAAATTTGTAGGCAACCATATGCACAAGAAATGGAGATCCTGAAAGGATGAATTTGAAAAATAGATATAAACATTCTTATGTTTGCCTCCTGGATGCTAGTGGATCTGGATCCTCTTTAGAAACCACTGATTGGGTCTACGGCCATGCCACCCTGAGCAGGCTCCATCCTGTCTGATCTCAGAAGCTAAGCAGGGTCGGGCCTGATTAGTACTTGGATGGGAGACCACCCAGAAAGACCAGGGGCTATAGGCATTAAAAAAAAAAAAAAAAAAAAAGAAACCACTGATTGGGTCTGAAGTTCTTCAGCATGTAGATTCCTGGGTCCCACCCTAGAATCTCTGGAAATGAGACCTAAGAATTTGCATTTTGAGACACTCAACAGGTGATTCTTATTTTTTCTAAGGTATGCAAACTGCTGATCATTTTACTTTACTCAGTCATTTCCCTCCCCCATTTGTAAATAAAATTTCAAACTACAGAAAAGTTAGGAGGGTAGCATAAGGAGCATCTATATTTCTCTCACCTGGATTCACCAACTCTTAACATTTTATCACCTTTGCTTCCTCTTGTTCTTATTTTTTCCGAATCATTTGAAATTGAGTGCAAACATCATGACATTTGATTCCCAAACGCTAAAGCATGCATCCTCCAAGAACAGGTATTATCCGAACAGCCATAATATTGTCATACCTGAGAAAATTAGCTGTTCTCCAACAGTATGCAGTACCCAATCCATGTTCACATTTCCCCAACTGTTCTAAAAAAAAAAAGGCGTTTAGCATTTTTTTCCCTTCAGTTTAAGACCCAGGCAATATTCACACATTGCATTTGATTGTTACGTCTCTTTAATCTGCTTTCTGTTTTGTGACATTGACTCCTTTTCTTTTTAAGAGGCCAGTGTTTTTTTTTTTAATGTAACAGATCTAATTGGCTTTATTAAAAGATTTATGAATAGGGCAGCATCCCATCTAGCTACTGGAAGAGCACTCCCCAAGGCCACTGCTTGCTCGTAGAAAGTCCTGCATCTGTATTTGTCGTGATTAGATTCAGGTTAAATATTTTTGGCCGGCTACACAGGTGATCGTATCAGCACTGAATGAGGTTATTATCCCTTTATTGGTTATGACAAGTTTGGTCAGTTTAAGGTGGTGACCCTCAGACTAAGTCAGCTGCAAAGTGATACTTTGAGTCCTTGTGGATGTCCAGCCCTGATGATCCTTGCCTGACTCATTTGGGAGACTGTGTGTGGCAAAATGGTAATTTTCGAATTCCCTCAGTCCTCCTACATTTATTAGCTGGCATTCTTCTGGAAGGAAGGAGCTTTCTTTAAAATTACAATGAAATAAGGCAGTTTCTGGGTCCTCTTGAACCAAACCCAGTTACTCAATCACGTGAAGTTTTGGGGAAACTAATTCAGAAACTAAAATCCCAGGTCTCCTAATCACAGTCACATAATCTTTCCAGTTCTTGGGCTCCCTGTCTTTTTTGGTTAAACCTCCTTTTTCGTTGTTTCCAACTTACACTCACCTTCCAGTCCTCTGGTTTTCCATGCCTCGCACAGCAGGTTCATCATTTATTCTTTCTGTTCAGCTTCTTGTTGCTCAGTTCCTTCCCTCTCTAGTTTTTCCTCTCCATAAGATATTTTGTCCTCCTCTCCGTGCAAACATTTTCCCTTTCAGTGTTCCTCAGTCTCGTCCTTCCTAAGCCATTTTTTTTTTCTGCTCCATTCATTTTCATTTTCTAATTCCCCTGCTACTGCCTGTCATTGTCCCACCGATTCCTAATTTTTTCGCCACTGGCGTTCCTTTCAGTTTCATTCATGAAGTCCCATTTAAAGTCTTTTATATGCCAGATGGCATTTGCTGTTGTTCCACTTCTGTTAAGCACAGCCAGCGTGAGCTTTATTGGGTACAAGAGGACAAATGCACCCACACTGAGAAGTGCAATTATAGCCAAAAGCTAGGAAACCTCTCTGACATACTAGAGAGTCGTGTACAATCCAGCTCCTATATTTGGACAGAAATTAGCTCGCAGTCCTCATGAGCACCTTCCCAGGACTTTGGGCTTACAGCCTTCCCTGGCTCAGCCTTCCCTGTCCCTTTCCAATTGGATTGCCAGGTTCCACCAACTTTGCTGTCCTCACGGCTTGGAAAGTTCTCCGCTCCCAGGAACTCCCTTTGCAGAGACCAGGAATTTGTATTTGGTTTGTATTTGGCATATGCAGTTTGGCCGGAAAATGTTCTCTCTTTCTCAGCAACCTTTCAAGAGCTCGCCCTTCCTCCGAGGACGCCTCTGTCCTCTGGAGACATGTTTTCCTGATGTAGGGCTTCTCTTCTCCCCTGACTGCCTGTCCACATCACTAAGTTTTTCTTCGTGTTTCTCAGAACCAGGATTTCCTTACCGTTATGGCCTGTGTACTTTTCCCCGTTTCAAGTGCAATACATATTTATTAGACAAAAATCAAATACTAATGAGTAAAACATTATAATAGCTCATATTCTGGGGACTTAGTATGGGTTGGGCACTTTATATTTGTTAACTCAGGTAAGGCTGACCACAACCGGAGAGGTAGAGTTTGTGTTACCATTTTTCCTTCCTTTTCCGTTGAGGAATATGAGATTCGAGGTTAAATGACTGGCTTAGGGTCATCAGTTAATAAGTTGCAGAGCTGATTTTCACACGAAAGCCAAGACTTGTTTATATTACCCTTCCACAGCTTTTTCTATACACAAAAATGGGGTCCTATTATATATGTAAACTTTTTATTGCCACATATTGTGACCATGTTTCCATGTCAGTAAGTCCACCTCAGTAGCATTCTTTCTAATCCATTGTCCTTCTGTTTCCTCTCCTCCCGACCCTATCCCCAGGATCGATGAGAACGTGTCAGGAGCCCAGCTGGATGTTGAGGCCGCCCATTCAGAGATTCTCAAGTACTTCCAGTCAGTTACTTCCAACCGGTGGCTCATGGTCAAAATCTTCCTCATCCTCATTGTTTTCTTCATCATCTTTGTGGTCTTCCTTGCCTGAACCCTCTCCAACTCTGAGGCACTCTGTGGGGGTTTGGAACTCACTTGGGAGGGCAGGTGGCCAGCGCTGCCACTGAGCCTGTGCAGGGTACTTGGAAGAAAAAGCCCTGTGTTCCTGGAACTGCTAAGAATGGCCACTGCCCCCGATCCCCCACTCCTTGCCTCTGGCCATCCTGTCCTCCCCTCACCACCCTCAGGCCCACGAAACACGTGGTTCTGGATTTGGACTCTGCTGTGAAGTGGCTGGAAGGGAGCAGAGGCCAATTGGGGGACCGGTGGGGGAGGCTGTCTTCACCAGGAGATTTTTATAAACCCTCCCCAGCCTCTCTCAGAGGAAACTTTGGCAGTAAGGGGACATGATGGATGCCCTTCCCCACATCCTGAGAGTGAGATGAGGAAGTGAAACTGCCCCTGGGACCAACTTTCTCATCTGGGTTAGAATTTGACCTCTTCTTCCTTTCTTCACCATGTGAGGCGGGGGGCCCTGAGCCCCTTGGCTGCCTGCACAACCCCAACTTTGGCTGCTGGTGACTCTCAATCTGCCAAATCTGCTGCAGCCATTTCTCCCAATTACAGCAAGACTGTCAGCCTCACTAGCTATGTTGTCATTTCTGGGTGGGAGCGTCGAAGGGCGTAGGCAGCAAGTGGAGCGAGCCCACTGTCCAGTACCAGAACTGAAAGGGTGGGGCTGATGGCTGTGAGGGGCCAGGCTCTGTGCTCTGAACACAGCGGGCTCCGGGCAGGGGAGAACCAAGTGCAGCTGCAGCACTTTATTAGCATGGCAACTTCCCTTCAAAGGGGGCCTCGGGTTCCTGATTGGTGGCAACTTCCAAGAGCCTCTCCAGGAGTATTTGGACCTGTTTCATCTGGATCCTCCAACTGGTTGGCCCTAATTGTTCCTTGAGCTCGATGAGGCAGGAGCTCTGTCTGCAGCCAGGAGTGAAAAGTGAAGAATTTGTTGTCAGCTTCAGCTGAGGCTCTTGGTCCCCTCCGACCCCCTCACCAAATTCAGCCCAGTCACAGGAGAATGAAGGGAGAACTATCTGGAATACCAACCCTCCAATGAGGCTAATATGCTTTGTCATTCGTGACCAGTACCCACAAACCTCAGTCTGAGGCCACTGGAGCCCTCCTTTCTCACACACCCCCAAGGAGGCTGAAGCTGTAGAGATGACAGTCCTGGTACACTAGGCTGGCCCTAGTATTTGGTGGGGGGAGGGGGACGTCTAGGAGAACCCATGTCTTTTCTTAGCTCTGGCATTTTAATATTTCCTCTCCCCTTGGCTTCTG